>NC_137802.1:10663293-10769543 GCF_963383645.1 Muscardinus avellanarius | reverse complement strand
AATGCTATGAAGTTGGCAATATTACCTGTTGGTAATAAATGCTGTTGCTTCATGCAGATAAAAAGGCTAGACATGGAGACAGGGCAAGTTGTCTAAAGTTGGGAAGTTTGGTGAAGTCAAACTTGAACCCCTCAAGCCAGGCGTGGTGGCGCACGCTAGTAATCCCAGTGCTTGGGAGGCGGAGACAGGAGGATCGTGCTGGTTTGGAGCCAGCCTCACTGGCTTAAGAGACCCTGCTTCCAAATTTTAAAAATATATATAAAATAGGTCTGGGAGTGTAGCCCGGCGGTAGAAGGGATTCCAAGAACCCCAGTACCACAAAAATAAAAGCTTGAACCCCTCTCTGCCATTACTACTGTGTTTGCTTCCTTTAACAAGTAAGGTTTGGCCCCCCAGCACTGGCCGGTGGCAGAGGAGACTGTTTAAGTGATAGGAGAAATGTCACAATGTCCATCGATTCCGGTATTTTCCCTCCTGGTCAGCCAGAATCTCTCAAGAGACTTCTGCATTTACACCTGGGCCTTCTGCCCCCGGCTGGCCCTGCTTCCTCTCCTGGGCACTGGCAAGTGACAGCTGTCTGGTTGCAGCCCCCAGGGGCAGGCAGAGATACTTTAGCCTCCATCCTTGAAGAGGGTTCCCTGGCCCCAGCCTCTTGCTGCAAGCAGAAAACCTCATCCTGATCCATGATACCAGATCTATGTGTTTCTGTAGATTTTTATAAGGAGGCTGCTTCTTGGACTGAATAGGGTTCACACTTATTCTTTGATTATAGAATATTAAAGGTATGTGGTCCCCCTTCTTAGGGGAGAAGAGTGTTTAGGGTGATGTTAGAACTTGCTGGTTCATTTTGGAGGAAAAAAAACATGAGGTGAAGCTGTTGGGAAAATACGATGTGTGTGTGTGTGTGTGTGTGTGTGTGTGTGTGTGTGTGTGTGTGTGTTACTAGGGAATGAACCCAGGGGCATTCTACCTCTGAGCTCCACCCCTAGTCCTATTTTTAGCTTTATTTAAACATTTATTTAAACATTTATTTATTATTAAACAGGGTCTCACTAGGTTGATAAGAGTCTCACTACTTGCTGAGGCAGTCCTCATACCTGCCATCCTCCTGTCTCAGCCTCCCAAGTACTGGGATTCCAGGGGTGCACCACCACGCCATGCTTTAAAATTTTGATTTTTCTAAAAGGTAATATGAGTCGTCCCCCCCGGCAATAATATATATATATATATATATATATATATATATATATATATATAAAGAGAGAGAGAGAGAGAGAGAGAGAGAGAGAGAGAGAGAGAGAGTGTCTAGGATAATTTAAATAGTGTAGTACTGAGACAGGAATTGCCAGACAGACATGGAAACCAGAATTGAGAGCCCCAGATTTCTGCATAAAGAAGCGACTTGAGTGCACCTGACTCCCAATCCCAATGACTGTGGCAATAGAAACTTTTAAAAAGAAAAAGAAAGAGAGAGAGAGAGAAAGGAAGAAAGAGAAAGATGGAGACAAAGAGAGACAGAAAGAAAGGAGAAAGTAAGGAAAGAAAGAAAGAAAGAAAGAAAGAAAGAAAGAAAGAAAGAAAGAAAGAAAGAAAGAATAAGGAAGGAAGGAAGGAAGGGAAAGGAAAGGAATCTCTTTGGTTCCAGAAGCTGAAAAGGACTTAACACCCAAATTTCAGAACCATAAGCGATATCCTACTGTTAATAAAACATGTAATGACATAAAAAACACCCCAAATTCACTTCCCCTTATCTCCCAAAGAAGGAAGATCTCCAGACGTGCCTGTCATTCACAGGTAGTTAGAACAGGAGTAGAGAACAGGCCAGGACCAACAGCAACCCTCTGCTCAGAGTATTTTTAGCCACAGTGGACGAGGGGAGGTTTGCCAGAGCCCTGGGGGACACAAATGGCCACAGCAAGCAGAAAGAAGGAAGAGAGTACAAAATGGAAAGGACCAGGCGATGGCTGTGCCCAGTGCCCAGTGCCCAGCGGGCAGGTGGCTGCTTCTCCGAGTGCCAGGCTGGGGGTGGAAGGGCATCTGCCTGAGCCTCAGGGCTCTCTGTATGCGACATCATCCAGGCTTGACCCCTAGCCTGGGAGCTCCGCCAATCCTGGAGAAGCAGCCAGCCACCCAGGGACAAATTCCACCGCTAATCTCCTCATGGACGTGGCTCTCTGGTCTCTCTGAGTCTTGGACCAGCAGCCAGGCTTCGGCTTCAGGGGAGAGAGAGATGACAGCGGGTCCCAGGAGACAAGGGTAGGAAGCCCCGAAACAGCCCCACGCACACTTGGTAATGGGGATAAAAGCCAAGCAGCCTCGCAGGAGAGCTGTTTGTGGTGTGGACCCGAAGCTCTCAGACTTGGCATTTCCCTTAACTAAAGGATTCCTTTTCTTGGCTTACTCCTGGAAGTTATCTTAAAGTACTATCAAACACATGGCCACAATTTTTATATACTTATACTGGTGCATTATAGCCTTACATTATAATGTAGTTTACAGTGACATACACCCGGTATGCTGGTTGTGTCTGGTGGGCTTTTCTCTAGCTCCCTCCCCATCCCAACTCTACCTTTCCTGTTACGGTTAAGATGTTACGGTTTGAGATGAATATTTCCTTTTGGGGGTGAGGGTTACTGCTTAGGGGAACAGTCCCCAGGGACCTTTGTTTGACCCCTAAAATCAATTCCCCTAAAAAAAAAAAAAGTGGGTTCTTGTCCTAAGCTAAAGGATAGATATACAATAGCCCGGACTCTTGCTGAAGATTTCAAGGCGTTTACTAAGCCGGGCGTGGTGGCGCATGCTTGTAATCCCAGCATTCGGGAGGCTGAGACAGGAGGATCGCACAGGTTCGAAGCCAGCCTCAGCTACTTAGTGAGGTCCTCTGCAACTCATTGAGACCCGGTTTCACAATAAAAAATAAAAAATAGGGCAGGGGGTATAGCTTGGAGGCCAAATGTCCCTGGGTTCCATCCCCAGACCCACCAAAATAAATAAATAAATAAATAAATAAATAAATAAATAAATAAAGGAGTTTATTTAAAAAATAGAACTACAGAAGACAGTTACAGCCCCATGTCATTCAGGAGTGGGGACGGTGTTTCAAATGAATTCACCAGAGTACAAAACCCGGAATGGCCCTTTTATAGACACGACATCCTCCATCTTGCTTTTTCCTATGTAACTCTGACATAGGTAAAGTCTGTCCTCTTTAATTTTCCCGCCGAACTCTTAGTTTACACCCAGGTTTCTCCTTTCCTGGAGGTTGACGCCCTCCTCCCATCCTAACTAGATTATCATGTAAACCTTGTCTTTAGAATGAGGAACTCCTAGCTCCCCTTCTCTTTCCACTTGTTAATTACCTTTAGCTAGATTCATTTATGTTACAATAGCTGCCTGCTTCTTGGCAGGAACCAAGTCCTTCCCCATGCCTGCCTCTCACCCAATTTAGAGATATATTTATTAATAATCAGAGTTTTCTCAAATCTTCCTAGGCCATTTCCAATACTGGTACATTCCCTATATAAGGTATTGAGATTGACATCGATAATCTCACATATGTACTTACTGTCCATGGAAGTGATTCCTTTAATGACCCTCCCCCTGCCCCCACCTCCCCTTTCCCTGGACCACCTCACTGGCTTCAATGGAGTTTCTCTTCCACTATCTGAAGCCCCCCTCTGGTATCCCGATTACTCCCTCGCTTCTGCATGTGAGAGAAAACATCTGACCCTCCACTTTCTGTGACTGGCACATCTCACTTAACATAATTTTAACCACAAAGAATGCACACTGCTGTTTTTGCTGGAAAATGTTTGAAAACCAACTAAATATCCAATAAAGAAGACCTGATTTTGTTTTATGACTTAGGAAATAACCGGGAAACAGGGGAAGAAAAAAAAAAAGAGCAAGCCAGGCGTGGTGGTGTGTGTATGCTTCTTATCCCAGCGTTTGGGAGGCTGAGACAGGAGGATTGCAGGTTCACGGCCAACCTCAGCTACATTCTTCTTTCTGGTCATATAAATTTGACTACTGTAGGTACCTCATATAAGCAGAAGTGTACAGTAATTGACTTTTTGTGAGTGGCTTATTTTGCTTAAAATACTGTCTTTAAGTTTCAAGTTTCAGCCATTTCTTATTATGTGTCAGTATTTCCTTCCTCTGGGAGACTAAGTATTGATCCACGTAGCCAGCCAGCCATTCAGCCAGCCATTCATCCGCTGATCCATTGATCCATTGGCCCATTTATCTATTGAGCCAAAGGTGTTCTCACCTTTCAGCTATTCTGAAAAGTGCTGTTGCATATGTGGATCAAAAATATCCCTTAGACCCAGAAGTGGCATTGCCGGATCATGTGGTGACTCTGTGCCTAATTTTTTGAGAAATTACTACACTATTTTTTCACAAGTAGGTATATCATCTTACATTCCCAGCAGCAGTGCACAGGAGTTCTATTCAGTCTACATGTTACACCATTGGGTGTCGTGTTTTATTGACAGTAGCCATCCTAATTGGTGGGAAGTAGTAAGTTTATTTTTCTGTGGATGAGAATTTTCTTCTCTGGCACTGAGAAAAGACTCTTCCTGTGTCTTGATGATTGTGGGGGATTGTAAGGAAGAGACAGGATGAGCCAGTAGCTAGTTTTAAAACAATGAAGAAATTTTGACCCTCTTAGGTATTGCCAACAATGTAGGGCCAACCCTTGTGTTCCCAAAGATACCAGATATGGAAACTGCCCCTTTCCCTATAACCAATTCTTTACCCAATGTGAAGAGGGGCACAGGGCCTCATAGAGGTTGACCTCCTCCTTCAGTATACCAGCTGGCAACAATGTTAGATTGAGTCAGACTCCCTGCTGATCAGAGGCATGTAGGATCCTAGCATGATTTTTAGGTATTCACTTGCATGTCTTAGTATGTAGTTTTCCAACCCAATCCCCTTTAATTGCTTATGTGTGTCTCTTGTTGGTTACTTATAGTTTCAATCCACTGAGGAATCCTCTGTTTCCAGTGTACTTACATATCTTAAGATTATCACTTCTCAGCCGGGCGTGGTGGCGCACGCTTGTAATCCCAGCGCTTGGGAGGCTGAGACAGGAGGATCACACAGATTCGAAGCCAGCCTCAGCTGCTTAGTGAGGCTCTCAGCAACTTAGTGAGCCCCTGTTTATAAAGTATAAAATATAAAGTATAAAATAAAGTATATATAAAGTTTATATATAATAAAGTTTATTTATAATAAAGTTTATAAGGTATAAAATAAAGTATAAAAAATAGGTCTGGGAGTATAGTTAGAAGGTAGAAAAGCCCCTGAGTTCCCCACCAGTACCACACACACAAAAAGATAATCACTTCTCTAACTTATAGACTCAGATATGTGCTCAGTTTGCTGTCTAGAAAGCATTTTAGTACATTTGCTGCTTATAAAAGGGAAAAAGATGGAACGTATAAATTAGCTAAAAGTAGAATTCAACACCTAAAAACAGATTGCAGCTTACATTAATATTTTTTTCAAATGAAGAAGATGACACTGCAAATCACTAAGCAAAGGAAAATTTTTTATTAAATAGTGTTAACCACGTATAAATTAGAATTATTGATACCACATTTCACATATGGGGTTAACATCATCAATGGCAAAAAAAGGTGAGCGCAGATGATAGAGTCAGGCTCAGGAGGAGACAAACTGGAGACGAGAGTTTGTTTGGGGAATAGTACTTGTGTATAAAAAGAACTCAAATGTGAGATAAAGGAGCCACTGAAACATCCCACCCTAACAACCTGTGAGACAGATAGCAACATATATGTCTCTCTTCCCTCAATCTCACCCACTTCTTCCAATTCTTTTTGTTCAAAATGTTAAAATGATTTCTTTCTCTTTTCCTTTTCTGTCCTCATTTCAGCTCAATGTAAGTAAAAACAGCTTAATGCCCAGAGCGCTGGAGCAATTTTCAACCTGGCTAATTCAAACAATGGGATATATCTATAAATACGTCTCTTTGTTGTTTTAGGATCCATCCATAATGTTGTAAGACAAAATAACTGACTCTTATTTACAATTGGTGCAATGTGCAGAATGTGAAGGTTATTTGATGGGGAACTCAGAAAAGGATTTATTCTTATCACAACATTTTGATAGAATTCACAAGTAAAATCATTTAAGGCCTTGAGATTTTTTTTATTGGGGGGAGGGTTTGGTGGGAAAAGATCTTTGGTAATCAATGCAAGTTATTTAATAAATACAATGCTCTTCAGACTTTATTTCTCTTGTATCAATTTGGTAAGTTGTAGTTTTTAAGAAATTTGTCCGTTTATCTGAGTTGTTAAATTTCTTGGCACAAATTTGTTGATATTTTATTGTCCTTTAATGTCTAGGATATGTCGTTATAACCCATCTTTTATCCCTATTATAAGTAAATTTTATTCTCTCCCTTTTTTTTTCTCGATTAGTCTAACTCTTAATTCCGCTAGTCTCGTCTTAGAATTTGTTGGAACCTTGCAATATCTTAGTGAACGTGCCACATGCTCTTGAAAAGAGTGTCCATGCCGTGTGTGATGGCGCACGCTTGTAATCTCAGCATTTGGGAGGCTGAGACAGGAGAATCTGGTTGGAGACCAGCCTCAGCTACTTAGGGAGGCCCTTTGCAACTCGGTGAGACAATGCTTCAAAATAAAGAATAAAAAATAAGGCTGGAGGTGTGGCTCAGAGGTAGAATGCTCCTGAGTTCATCCCCACTACCACACACACAAAAAAAAGAGTATTCATTCTGTAGTTGTTGAGTATAACGATTTGCAACTAGTTCAGGATAAACTGAATCAATTAAGAGAAGATGGATGATACCGTTGAAATCCTCTGTACTATTAGTGATGTTTTTCATCTAGCACAATCAAGTGTTGAGAGAGGAATTCTGAAATCTCCTACTATGATTTTGAAGTTTTCTTGTCTCTTCAATTTGGTCAAATTTTGTTGCATGTATTTTGTGGCTTTATTACTAGACACATATCCATTCATGATTGCTATGTCTTCTTGATGAATTGTCCCTTTTATAATTATAAAAGTCACTTGTTTCTAGTAACACTCTCACAAGAAGTCTACTTCACATGATATTAATATAGTCATTTCCAGTCGTTCCAGCTTGCTTGTTTGCTTTTCCTTTTAGGTGCTGGGGATTTAATCTAAGGTCATACCTCTAAGCTACACCCTAAGCTACACCTTTTCTTTTTTTTGAAACAGGGTTTCTAAATTGCTAAAAATCTCAATAAGTTGCTGAGGATGGCCTCAATCTTTCTGTCTGAACCTCAGCCAGGTTATTCAAGCCAACATTTCCCTTTGTACAAAGTGTTGTTTTAGCCAGCCATGGCGGCACATGCTTGTAATCCCAGTACTTGGGAGGCTGAGATTGAATCACAGATTCAAGGACAGCCTCAGCATGTAGTGAGACTCATCAATCTAGCGAGACCCTATTTCAAAATAAAAATAAAATAGGGGTATAGCTTGGAAGTAGAATGACTCTGCGTTCAATCACCAGGGCCAGAAATTAATTAAATAATTAATTAATGTGGTATTTTTAAGATCTTTTTGTCTTTGATTTTCTGTCACAGGATTATTATATATCTTAGTGTGATTTTCTGTGCATATGTTTTATTTGGGGTTTACTGAGCTTTTTGAGTCTGTAAGACTAATTTCTTTCACCAACTTTAGTAATCTTTTGGCTAGTATGTCTTCCTCTGTTCTTCTTCTAGGACTCTAATTACCCAATGGTAGAATTTATTATATGATTACACAGGTCATCGAGGCTCTGTATAATTTTTTGCATCTTTTTTTTCTCTTTCAACTTGATATATCTTTGAGTATATTCACTGAGTTCTTGGATAGTCACTAATTTATTAAGACCGCTGATAAATATTTTTGTTTCAGCTATTCTACTATGATGTTTTGCTATTTCCATGTTGTCTGTCTGTCTGCCTGCCTCTCTCTCTCTCTCTCCCTCTCTCCCTCTCTCCCTCTTTCCCTCTCTCCCTCTCTCTCTCTCTTTCTCCCTCTTTGTTGCAGTACTGGGGATAGAACCCTGGGGCATTCTACTTCTAAGCTACACCCCCAACACTATTTTTTTCATTTTTTATTTTGAAGCAACGTCTCACTAAGTTGTGAAGGGTCTCACTAAGTAGCTGAGGCTATCTGCAAATCTGCGATCCTCCTGTCTCAGCTTCCCAAGTACTAGGATTACAGTTCTATGCCACCACACCCAGCTCCATTGCTTCTTTTCCTTCCTTCCTTCCTTCCTTCCTTCCTTCCTTCCTTTCCTTTCCTTTCCTTTCCTTCCTTCCTCCCCTTTCTTTCTTTCTCTTTCTTTCTTTCTTCCTTTCTTCCTTTCTTTCTTTCTGCAAGATGGAACCCAGGATCATTCTACCTCCGAGCTACACCCCCAGTCCTATTTTTTAGTCTTTTTAAATTTTTGAAACATGATTTCACTGAGTAGCGAAGGGCCTCGCTAAGTAGCTGAGGCTGTCTGAGCCGCGATCCTCCCATCTCAGCCTCCCACATGCCAAAATTACAAGCATGCTCCACCATGCCCAGTTCCATTATTTCATTTTATGTCAAAGATTTTCTGCCTTTCATTCATTTCCAAAATGTGTTTTTTGTACTTCACTGAAAAATGGTTGAGAGTAACTACTTTAAAATCCTAGTCAAATAATTTCAGCATCTGTATCATCTCAAGATTGGCATTTGTATTTTCTGTTGTTTTTTGGGTTTTTTTGCCTTTTCATTTAGAACAGGTCACAATTGCCTCATTCGACTTCAAGCTGTCTTGTGTCTATGTGTGCAGAGGTTCAAATCTTGGTTTAATTTTAAACCTTCACCATGCTGCCGTGAACCTGTCCCAGGTGAACATTATTCAGGAATCAGTATGGATCGCGTGGACTTCATGCAATGTTAGGGGACCCTTTCTCCAGATCCCCATCACTTTCTGGTGATCAGCCATGGTTACCTGGACATTTTTCTCTGATTCTTCAGGCCAGAAAGACTTGCAGTTTTTTGTATAAAATTATACTTGCTTGGGCCCTGCCAGGTCATGAATAGAGGACTAGGATCCCCCACCCCCAAATGGGCAATCCATTCCTCACTCGCACAAGTCATTTCTCCAAGCCTTGGTTCCCTCTGCAATCGGCCCGATTTTGTTTACTATTTGGAACCCTCGGGGAGACTTTCTTCGGAGTTTTTATTTGTGGGAGGATGGACCCAAACGGGAGCTCACACAACAAACCTCTTCTATCGTTTTCATGTATCCACAAGTTGAAATAATGCAGTGCTCACTGTGGTCTGGTCCTAACATGGAGTCTTATGGGGCTTATTCAGTGAGGCAGAGTCTAGCAGCCAGAATGAAATAAAAACAACTCAGAGGCCGGGAGTGGTGGCCTATGCTTGTAATCCAGTACTTGGGAGGCTGAGACAGGAGGATCTGGGTTCTCAGCCAGCCTCAGCTACTGAGCAAAGCCCTCTGCAATTTAGTGAGACCTTGTTTCAAAATAAAGAATAAAAATTAGGTCGGGGTGGGGGTGTAGATCAGAGGTAGAATGCCCCTGGATTCCATTCCCAATAACACACACACACATACACACACACACACACACACACACACACACACACACACACACACAATGGGCTGGGGGTAATAGTTCAGAGGTAGAATACCCCTGGGTTCCATTCCCAATACCACACACAAAAAAATAAATAAATAAAAATGGGCTGGGGGTGTAGTTCAGAGGTAGAATGCCCCTAGGTTCAATCCCTGGTGCTGCAAAGACTTTCCCAAAAGAAAATTGATAAGAATCCAATTTGAAGCACACAAAACTTTTTAAAATCGTCTTTCTCTATTACCCTCTCTTTCATTTTTGGCTATGACTGAATTTGCCTCAAAGCCTCACTCTGAACTATTAAATAAACTTGAAATTCAGTCTGAGGAGGAGACTTTTCACTTTATCTTATACACACACACACACACACACACACACACACGCACACACACACACACACGCACACTGGGAATTGAATCCAGGGAATTTCTGCCTCTGAGCTACCTTCCACAAGACCTTTTCATTTTTTATTCTGAAACAGGGTTTCACTAAATTGTTAAAGGGCTTATTAAGTTCCTGAGGCTGGCCTCAAACCTGCAATCCTCCTGCCTCAGCCTTCTAAGTATTGGGATTACCAGGGTGTGCCGCCGTACCTTGCCAAATGTGCCCTTTATAAAAGGAGTTCTTAGCCGGGTGTGGTGGCGCATGCTTGTAATCCCCGCGCTTGGGAGGCGGAGACAGGAGGATCGCACGGGTTCGAAGCCAGCCTCAGCTACTTAGTGAGGCTCTCGGCAACTTAGCGAGACCCTGTTTCCAAATATAACATAAAAAAAAGGTCTGGGAGTATAGCCCGGAGGTAGAAAGCCTCTGGGTTCCACCCCCATAAAATAAATAAATAAATAAATAAATAAATAAATAAATAAATAAAATAAAAGGAGTTCTCGTTCTCCCCTTTCACCATAGCCTGACTAAACTCATACTCCTTTTGTAAATTCTTTGCTTTTTGTATCCATATTTTGAACATTTTAAGCCCAGGAACCAACATGGCAAATTCAGGCTTGTCCCTGAGAAAATAAAATATATATGCAGGGGAAGCGAAATGTCTAAAGATAGAATGTGTTTGGGTGAGAGAGAGGTGAAAATTAGAATAATTCATATGACTCGATACTATTTGATGTACGCTATGTAGATGTGTATGATATATACAATCTATTTGTGCTATGAATATGGAATATACATGGATTATGAAATATAGAGTTTGGATAAGCCTCTCATTGTTTATAAACAAATCATAATGCCAATAGTTTTTCTTTGTTTTATTTATTTTATTTTATTTTTTTCTGGTACGGGGATGGAACCCAGGGGCATTCTACCTCTAAGCTACATCCCCAGCCCTATTTTTTATTCTTTATTTTAAAATAGGGTCTCACTGAGTTGCAAAGGGCCTCACTAAGCAGCTGAGGCTGGCCATGAACTGTGATCCTCCTGTCTCAGCCTCCCAAATGCTAGGATTACAAGCATGGGCCACCACACTCGACCAATAGTCTTTCTTTGAATTCCCCCCAAAAAAGCCAAGATTCTCATAATTCTCTCATTTGTCGATGGCCTTATGCGGGCCAGGCACTCTGCTAAGCAATGTGCATACATCTGTTTTATTAAACATTATAGCGACACCACACAACAAGGCACTGTTCCCTCTTACAAGAAATTGACGGCCAAGGAGGTTAAGCGGTATGCCAGGGTTGCACACCTATTAAGCACACTCAAACCCAGGAAGGAATTTGAGGCCTAAGCTTTCTCTACTCTGCTCCCCTTTTGAGGCCACCAGGCTGCTATCCAAGCCAACTTTGATGATATTTACCAAACAGGACAGGAGAGAGAGAGAAAAAAAAAAAAAGCGTGGCACTGCGAAAATATTAGTATTCTGTTCCCTGTTTATTATGGATTTGCAGGGAAACTCTGCAACCCCTCCGCTTCTCTGGTTCTTCTTCCCCTGGGTCTTTATAATAGAATAATGCACTTCAAAATAATTCTCTGAACTGTTCTAGGAAGGCAATGAGAAAAGCTAAGAAAGTAAGCTGAAAATACAGGAAAAGTAAGATGAAAGTAGAGGAAAAGATGACCTTATGCGAACGTGATTGGAATCATGCTGAACCCAACTCACAAAGTAACAATCTTTCTAAGTTTTGCAGTTACGGCTTCAACAGAGAAGGACCCAGGAGCAGCTGGCTAGCCAAGGCCTAATACCGCGTGAGTACCCTGAGGCTCTTATTCATTCTTTATGGGAGGCCGTGCCATCCGGGAGTGGAAAGTGCCTAGCGATATTTAGTAGAAGCCAATATATCGATCTCCCAAGAACCTTAGAGAATCTATGTCGCTAGAAATTCCGGTTTTGGGATACTTTATCCTCTCTGCCACTCACCTGGAGGATGCTTCCTTTTTTCCCCCATATAGATTGTGCCTAAAATTCCAGGGTTGACGAGTTTGTTCTTAGAGGAAACACAATTCACGATGGGCGTCCCTTCTCTTTACTTTTGGACCCGGATAGAGTTACTGTTTTTTCCGAAAGCATCAACCACATAATCGTTTTGGGTTTTTTTTTTTTCTCACCTTCTTTGTTTTTCAGTTTTGTTTGGGGTGTTTGCGTCCACAATTAATTGGATATTGCCAATTATTTCTTTTCTGGAAGATGGAGTGGCAATGTTATTCTAGCACAGGTGGCCGTAATCCGGATCAAAGAAGGATTTTCATGTCATTAGAAGATAGATTTGACATTTTCTTCTGCCTTAGTGGTTAAAGATAATTCTTGTGTATCTATGGAAATTGGTGAAAGAGTGGCCCCCAGATGAACAAAATCACAGTATAACCTGCTCCAGGTCTTACTAACATCCTCTGCAATAAAATTTAAAAACCAAGATTCCTCATAACATTTGCAGGCACTCAGATCCCTGTAGGATACTGCCGTGGCTGTTAAGTCTGCATTTAGTATCCACAAGTTGTACAGTTAGTGTGCACAAGTATGCCTTTAGTATACACAAATTGTGTACTTAGTATGCACAAGTATGTCTTCAGTATATACAAGTTGTGCATTTAGTATGCACAAGTATGCCTTCGGTATATACAAGTTGTGCATTTAGTATGCACAAGTATGCCTTTAGTATACACAAATTGTGCCCTTAGTATGCACAAGCTTGCCTGTAGTATACACGAATTGTACATTTAGTATGCACAAGTTCACCTTTAGTATATGCAAATTGTATGTTTAGAATACACAAGTATGCCTTTAGCATACACAAATTGTGCACTTAGTATGCACAAGTTTGCCTTCAGTATATACAAGTTGTACATTTAGTATGTACAAGTATGCCTGTAGTATACACAAATTGTGCCCTTAGTATGCACAAGTTTGCCTGTAGTATACACAAATTGTACATTTCGTATGCACAAGTTCGCCTTTAGTATATGCAAGTTGTATATTTAGTATACACAAGTATGCCTTATATACACAAGTTGGGTGTTTAGTGTGCATGCAAGTTTGCCTCTGACAGATTGTCCTGGGTTAGTGATACTGGAGCCCTAGCACCCCACCATCTCTAAATTTTCTTTTGTGCTTCAGAGCCAGAACAGCACAAAGAATTTTTTCAAGCCTTTTTTTTTTATTTTTTTTGTAATTTAAACTAACCCCTTGTGAATGGCTTAGCCCTACAAACAGTAAACAGTAGGCGCTGTGCCGGGCTAGCAGAGGACGGCTGTAGCGGTTATCAGGAGCAGCTCCTCTGTCCCAGCAACATGTCCAAAGCTGATGGAGGAGCCAGTGGTCTGTCTGCTCTGAGTCAGTCCTCCTGTGCAGACGCTAAAGACAGGGAGAAACCCGAAGCCTGCAGATGACAGGTAAAAAAGTGTCACTCAGAGCTGATAACCTGCATCCTCCTCGCCCTCTCCAACACTGATTTTCTTTCTCCTTAATTCTGGAAAGCCACACGAAGGGGAGAGAGCACACAGTCGGCCCAAGTTCTTCAAAACTGATTTAAAGTTCAGCCCATATGCTTGAGTCCTCTGGACCAACAGCTGCCCGTTGGCTGAGAATAAATATCGTTTATTTTGTGTTTATCTTGTTTTTGGGGTGCATGCAGTTAGATCTGGGACTCCATGAAAGCAACCAATAAAGACAGGAATAAACCCTAGAACACCTTTCTAAATAACACCGCTCATGAGGGACGTATGAATGGAACATCTCTTTGTGTCGTAGAAACTAATGAAATCAGGATGTTCTGCTCTCTGGTATCTGCACAATCAAATAGCAAAGATGCTCACAGAATATTGCTTCACAGAAATCTTGCATTTGTAGTCCATTGCTACATGGAAATAATTTCTGGAGGGGGGAAAGTCCTACAAATAATGAAATTATTCTTTTTGTGTGTGTGTGGTACTGGAGGTGGAACCCAGGAGCATTCTACCTGCAAGCTACACCCTCAGTCCTCTTTTTTTTTTTTCTTTATTTTTAAACAGGGTCTCACCTAAGTTGCAGAGGGCCTCATTAAGTAACTGGGGCTGGCCCCAAATCTGCGATCCTCCTGTCTCAGCCTCCCAAGTCCTGGGATTACAAGCGTGTGCCACCAAGCCCGGCTGATTTTTTTTTTTAATCCAACCAAATGATAAAGGTTTCCCAGTCTCTGGCTGCCACCTGTCAACCAGGTATGAGTCGGCTGTGGAGTCCTATGCAAACACACACGGCGGGCCCTGCCTGGCTGAACTTTTCTACTTGATTCTGCGCAGAAAGCCGGGGTTAGGAGGAGTCTCTACCTCTGCTCCTGGTGTAGACCCCTACCGGAGCCATGACAGGCCTCATCCATACAGCAAACACACTAGGCCTAAGTTTCGGTTTCCTAGGAATACAACTAACAGTTAAGTGCCAGTTTTGGCACCTGGGTCAGGGTGAAAAAACTCCCAACCAACCCCAGGAGGCACCAATCAAACGGGAGACACCAAGTATCCTATCCGTCGCTTGAGATAACAGCAGTAAAAGTTCTTTTTGGTTTAAAGATAACTCCTTAGTAAATCACAGTCCGAGTGACTGAAATGTATAAAACTGCCTTGGAACAAAGACTTGGGGTCCTTGTCAAGACTCCATTGTGCTGGACGAGACTCGAACCCTAGCTCGAGCTAGTTTCCCAATAAACCTCTTCCTGTTTTTGCATTATTGTGTGAAGTGGTGATCCCTGTCACCCTGGGGTCCCAGACTTTGAGTATAACACCAGCCAGCTCTTGCAATTCAGACCGGAGAGTAAACATGCGATTTACATGCAGAGCAGAGAAGCGTGCTCTATCCGGCAGCTCGGTGGTTCGTGTGGGCATGTAACATTCAGAAGAAAGGACAAGGAGCCAAGACTCTCGGGGCCTTATCCATCCCATCTAATTCCACAGATTTTATTGCAAAGCAGACTATGTGCATGGTCCCTTAGAGAGAGCCAGGACGTCAGGGGAAGAGATGATTAGAAACACACACAGTTCAACGTGGACTCCCGGAGGATTTTTGATTTCTTTATTCTTTGACTTTTTGGAAACAGGAGGGAAGAGGAAAAGAGATTTTAAAAAATGAAAGAAAGAAATGCTAATGGTCCCTGGAGATCATCTACGTCTATGAGTTTCTATGTTTTTTTAATTGTTAAAAAGTTATATATGAGCCAGGTGTAGTGGCGCATGCTTGTAATCCCTGCGCTTGGGAGGCGGGGACAGGAGGATTGCACAGGTTCGAAGCCAGCCTCAGCTACTTAGTGAGGTTCTCAGCAACTTAGTGAGATCCTGTTTCCAAATAAAATATAAAATAGGTCTTGGAGTGTACCCCAGAGGTAGAAAGCCCTTGGGTTCCATCTCCAGTACCAAAAAAAAAAAGTTGTATATGCACAAATTCATAAACATATGCACATATACACATACACACACACATACACAAACACACTTGCTGACCCAGATTGCATTGGCGGCCTCTGCCCTGTTTATTTGACCTCTCCTATCCTTTCTAGAAACTTCCTGAGAATCCTTATTAGATTGCTAGGTTTCTCTTTTGAATTGTGGTTGAAAGCCCCTCATCTAGTCAAACTCTTATCAGTCTTTAAATTTTCATGAAAATTAAACTGAGGAAGCCCAAGAGCTTTCCAAACGTCCCAAAACCAGGGCCAGTGAGATCCCATTTTCAGCAGTTTTCGTTTAGGAGAATTTAAACACCTACAAAAGATTGCGTATTAAAAAGATTGTTTGTTACATTAAAATTCTTAATTAAAATCAAGGTTATTTATTAAAATATTTTCCACTTGACCCATGAAATGTGAAATAATTGAAGTTTCAAATTTTAAACCTGTCGTAAGTTGCCTAAATTCAAAACTGACATCCAAGCAGATGAATTATTCTCAGGTTATTATTATAATGAGTGATGCCATTTTTAGCTGGTCAGTGGGAACACCTGCCATCCTTTGGTATTACAAATTAGTGTAGCACTTTATATTATAACAAGTCTTTAGAGCTTGACCATTGCCAGGAAGGAAGGAAGGAAGGAAGGAAGGAAGGAAGGAAGGAATCTCTTCTCTTTGTGGCAGACATGAGGCCAGAACCCCTTCTCAAAAAATTCAAAAGGAGTTATATGATCTTTAAAAGCACTTACATTTTTGTGTGGCCAAGAAAAAAAATTCTATTGGAATTTGACAAATTAAAAATAAAGATGTGCAAAAATGCAAAAGATAAAGCAAGGGTTTTAATGAAATGGCTTCAGATTCTGCATGACCATTGATGTCTCACTGTGACCAACACTGAATGAAAAACTCCACCAACTTAGCTCTAAGGCAGATCTCATTTCGATTGCAACCCAAGATGTTGATTAAATTATAATGTTTAGTTCCCAATGAACTCTTCTGAGCTGAATCATGCACTTTCCAGTTGACTAGCACAACTGGTCCAACGGGATTGCTTCCTCCTCCTGGTCTCTTCCCGAACATGCATCCTGCAGGTTTTAAGGTTGCTGCTGCGTAACAAATGGTCCAAACTAGGCATGGTGGCTCATGCCTGTGATCCCAGTACTTGGGAGGCTGAGACTGGAAAAGCAAAGGTTGGTGACCAGCCCTAGCAACTTGGTGCAACTTAGCGAGACCCTATTTCAAAATAAAAAATAAAATAAAATAGAGGTGGAGGTATAGCATAGAGGTAGAACACCTCTAGGCTCAATCTCCAGTGCCACAAAAAACAGTATGCAGCCCCAGCAAAAAAAAAAAAAAAACAAGTTTGTTTTTACAATTCCCTCATCATTTCTTTTAAGCATTCAGTCTGTTTTCATTTGCGTGAGTCATGAGTTTAGGATTTCCCCCTCTTCAGATGCCCTAAATGAATTTAAAGGAATCATCTCTTAACTAAAAACCAAGAAAAGCAGAGTTAAACCTGTCATAAGTTGCCTAAATTCAAAACTGACATCCAATCAGATGAATTGTTCTCAAGTTATTATCAGAGTTCCAGTCTAGAACACTTAGATCAACTTAAAACAGTGAAAAAAAGATGTGTGGGCCAAGAGTGAAGTGCCAGCCATATCCCAAAGTTATTTTCATGTCTATGACATCATTTGAAAAAAAATCAGATTTTTTAAATAATCATGATAATCTTGGTTAGAAATGGGACTTAGCCAGGCGTGGTGGCGCACGCTTGTAATCCCACCATTGGGGAGGCGGAGACCGGAGGACCAAGGTTGATGGACAGCCTCAGCTACTTAGCGAGGCCCTTTGCAACTCAGTGAGACGCTGTTCCAAAAATAAAGAATAAAATATAGGGCTGCGGGGTATAACTCAAAGGTAGAATACCCCTGGGTTCCATCCCCAGTACCACACACACAAAAAAGAAATTGGACTTTAAGGATTTATTGATTGCATTAATCTCCAAAACTGCACTTCTGAGACTCAAGTGGAGATTTCAAATTGCCTAGCTTGCCAACGGATATAGGATCAAACTGTCCTTCCCTTTCAAGCTGAAGGCTGCAGAGAGGATATTACGGCTGGGTATTATATTCCAGCCTCCTCCTCTTGTAGATATCTGGGGGCTTGGGTCTGTTCGTTATTCTCCACATGTATTTCCTTCCCTACAATTCTTTCCCCTGGGTATCACCCTCCTGTGTGGAATCACAAAAGACAGCCTTTTATTCAAGCCACTTCCAAACTCTGAGCATAGAAGGCTGATCTGCTAATGTGGGTTAGACTCGATAAAATGGCCAGCAGATATTTATTGACCATAACAAAAGCTCTGGGTAACACAGGCACACAGAGGAATGTCTGTGTCAGGGGCTCAAAAGTCCAGAGGGGGCCTCATGTCATTCCCATAATTGTCCCTGTGAATGACTTCAGACAACTTTATGCCCCTCCATGACAGTGGGTATTGGAAGGTTTGAAGGAAAGAAGTTACTGCTTTCTTCCCTCTGCTGCTAAAGAGAGTCTAATACGTTTCAACCCAGGGGAGACAGGAGTGAAAGTGTACCTCCTCCTCCTTCTGGAAAACACAGGATAAGAGTAGAGAACTAGCCTGTATTTCCAACGGTATATACAGCCCAGAGAAACCGTCATGTGTCCACAGCATCTCAGAGAAAGTCGCTGCCAGCCGGAATGCAATGTCCGGGCAGCTTGATTCCACGATCTGATCGATGTCAATGAATTTCGAGATACCATGAGCTGTCTATGAATATAGTGCTGCCTTTATCTTTTTTTTGCAGACTAATCCAAGCTACGGCAGTCACACACTTACTACAAAGCCCCGGTAAATCCCCGAATTCTGTGATCCTCCTGATAGCAAGAAGAATGGGTGGGCGATCCCCGCACCCACGCCCCATACAGCTTCACCCTAGTTTTGAGAAGTTGCCTGGACAGAGCCTCTCTTTCTTTTGACCAGTGCGTTCGTTTGACTTGGCTTCTCCCTACAGCACCCTCCGCTCCCACTGTTGGCTGTCTGAGCAGAACACGGCACAAGGGAATTAATCTGTCTGCCTCTTCCGAATTCTTTTCTAACATCTGTACTCCAGCGGTAGGAAAAGGTGCCCTGGATTTTCATGCCAATTCCATTTGAGTCCAACATCCTAACCTCTTTTTCTCCCCCTACCCCATCTCTCCCTCACTTTTCTAGTTCCCAGTTTCTTAGAAACTAGAAAACCAGTCATTACAGACACACTCTGAATTTGTCTCGCTGTTCTTTGTCGGAGAAATTCCAAAGTCTGCACGTAGGTTGCATCAAATTCCACGAGTGTGCAAGCCACATCTTAGATATTATACTGGGCGATGGGCCATGCACGGTTTCCAAACCCCTGAGACTGCAATTTTGGTATTGAATAAGCAATTGATTACCAATCTAAAAGGAGAATATAATTTCCAAAATTATTACTCATTCATACCATATACCCTGACAGCTCAAAGGAAAGCACAATGATCCAGTTTGTTTTTAAAGATGAGGGAGAGAGAGAGATGTGTTATGAAGCCCATTTAATAAGGGGAAACTGAGCTGGGCGTGGTAGCACATGCTTCTAATCCCAGCATTTAGGAGGCTGAGACAGGAGGATCGTGGTTCAAGGACAAGGACAGCCTCAGCTACTTAGTGAGGCCCTCTGCAACTCAGTGAGACCCTGTTTCAAAATAAAGAATAAAAAATAGGGCTGGGAGTGTAGCTCAGAGGTAGAATGCCCCTGGGTTCCATCCCTGGTACCACAAAAATAGTAATAATTAATAATAATAATAATAATAATAATAATAATAAACTGAGAACAGAGGAAGCCTACCAGGCTAGTTCAAGATTATACCAGACAGAGGTAAGAAAATGGAGACAGAGCTCAAAATGGGTGGCTCCTAATTTTATTAAACTTTATTCAGGCTTTCTTCAATTATACCCATCACTACTTGTCTTTCTCCTAAAAAAAAACCCCACATGTATTTTTAATCCTTGTATCTGTTTATAAATAGACATACTATTGGCACATTGGAATTATACATCACAGGAGGCTCAGAGTGGCCAATACATACACGAACACAGCATTCACTGCGTGTTTCTCTCCAGTCCCTACGCTGCCCCTTTCCCTATAGATAATAGTTACAGGGACACAGATAACTTCAAGCATAAACAAAGGATTATCTGAATGGTTTCCATTATTGGGTCTTCCCCGCCCATATTTAATTAATTAATGTCACGTGACCTTACCAACCAGTGCTTTCTAGGGAGTGTGCTGTGATTACACATCAGAGGGATACTTTCGGACATGCACACCAACACCATTTGCTGTTTCCCTGCCTCCACCCTATATGTGGTAATGAAATTCACAGGGATACTTTCATACATGCACAACAACAACATTTGATGCTTTCCTCTCTATTCCTCAACCCTGTACATGGTAATAAAATTCATAGGGATACATCCATGTACACATATGGCATTATTTGGTCTGTTCTACCACGCCGATGCTTTTGGATAAGAATAACCATTTTTTCTTCCCTTTTTTTGTATATGAGTGTGTGTGATACCGGGGGTTGAAAGCAGGGGCATTCTACCTCTGAGCTATATACCCTTAATCCTTCTTACTTTTTGTTTTAAAACAGGGTTTAATAAGAGGCTGAAGGTCTCACTAAGTTGCAAAGGCTGATCTTAAATCCGTGATCCTCCTGTCTCAGCCTCCCCAAGTACTGGGATTGCATGGGTGCAGCACCAGGCCTGACCTTTTTGTGGGGTTTTTTTTTGGTTTTGTTTTGTTTTGTTTGTGCCACTGGGGATGGAACCCAGGGGCATTCTACCTCCGAGCTCCACCCCTAGCCCTATTTTTTATTCTTTATTCTGAAACAGAGTCTCACTGAGTTGCAAAGGGCCTCGCTAAGTAGCTGAAGCTGGCCGCGAACTGCGATCCTCCTGTCTCTGCCTCCCGAATGCTGGGATTACAAGCGTGTGCCACATGCCTGGCCTTTTTTGTTTTTGCTTTTGTTTTTGTTTTTGTTTTTGTTTAGAGCTGAGCATTGAACCTAAGAGCATTCTACCTTTCGGATACACCTCCAGCCCTTTAAAAGCTTTTTAAATTTTGAAACAGGGTCTTGCTAAGTTGCTGAGGCTGGCCTTGAAACCGCCATCCTCCTGTTTTAGCCTCCCCATACTGGGATTACAGGTGTGTACCACCGTGTCCAGCAAGAATCACCATTTCCAGCCTATGCTGCTACAATCCCAGACAGCAGCAATGGAAAATGACAGTTTCATTAGCCCAAGCATCCTTTTCCACACAAACACATCCGTGTCTTTCAGGGTTTTTTAAAATTTTTTTTGAAATACTGAAAATATTATGCTGAGATCAGACTCAGAAAGTCGAGGGTCTGTCGGATGTTTTCTCTTCGATGTGGAAGCCAGGGAGAAACAGAAAACAAAGGGGACGTTGGATCAAGGAGAAAAGAGATCTGTAGGAGAGTTGGAAGAGGACTGGGGGAGGGAGAAAGGGAGGGGGGGGAAAGAACCGATGAAAGAAACACTTCAAATAGTGCAAAGTCCAGATATGAAGGTATTACTGCCCATCTCACTAACATGTAGGTAGGAATGGGGGCAGGCGAAAGGCAGAGGAAAACGCACCACGGGCTGAGTGCTTGTATCACATTGACCCTCACTAGGATATATAATTACAGTGTACCAATAGAAATAGAAATATATATATAAAGTTATTTATTTTTTGCAGTACCAGGGGCATTCCAAATCCATGCTATATCCCCAGCCTACTTTTTATTCTTTATTTTGAAACAGGGTCTCACTGAGTTGCAAAGGGCCTCACTAAGTAGCTGAGGCTGTCCGCGAACCGCGATCCTACCGTCTCTGCCTCCCGAATGCTGGGATTACAAGAGTTCGCAGGCCGGGCGTGGTGGCACATGCTCGTAATTCTAGCATTCCGGAGGCTGAGACCCACCAGAATATCTCGGTTCGCCGACGGCCTCAGTTACTTAGCGAGGCCCTAGCAATTTAGTGAGACCTTGTTTCAAAAAATATAAAGACTTCTGGGCATGGTGGCACACGCTTGTAATCCCAGCATTCAGGAGGCTGAGACCTGAAGATCACGGTTTGCGGACAGCCTCAGCTACTTAGTGAGGCCCTCCGCAACTCAGTGAGACCCTGTTTCAAAATAAAGAATAAAAAATAGGGCTGGTGGTGTAGCTCGGAGGTAGAATGCCCCTGGGATGTTCCATCCCTAGTACCTACCCTACAAAAAAAAAAAAAATATATACACACACACACACACACACACACACACACACACACACACATATATATATATATATATATATATATATATATATATATATATATATACACACACACACACACTAAAAATTAGGACCAGGGTATAGCTCAGAGGTTGGATGATCTGGGTTCCATTCCCAGTACTGAAAAGAAAAAAAAGAAAAAAAGAATGCACCACTTATGCCCAGCTTATATTTTTTTAATTATAAAGAAATACTGAAAATCAGCCCTGAATCCTTTTCTCCCTTCCGATGTATACATTGCCAAGGACCCTCCATCTGGACCTACTGACCTCATAAAATCCCTTGTGGTGATTCTTAAATTTGTGCAACAAAATCGCCTGGAAGGCTTGTTCAAATACAGAGCTCACTGGGTGTGGTGATACACGCCTGTAATCCCAGTACTTTGGAGGCCCAGACAAGAGGATCATATGAGGTTCGAGGCCAGCCCCAGCATCTTAGATCCTCAGCAACATAGGCCCTGTCTCTAGACAAAACAGAGAAAGAGCTGGGGGGTTAGCTCCGAGACAGAACACCTGTGGGCTCAATTTCCAGATGCCAGTCGAGGGGTCATGCACCTCCGGTTGCTTCCCCAGGTCTGTGGCTCTTCGGTTCTGCCTCCTGGTCCTTATCCTTAGTACTGATGGAGCTGAGTTCTCCCTGAGCCTGGTGGTGAGGAGTCTGCAGCCCTGTCGTGGATGTGAGCTTTGCCGCCCAGCACCAGCACGCGGTCCGGTCCTGTGCAGAGAACCAGGCTTCTGCCTTCAGCCAGCTCCCGGCAGGGGGGGCCTATTTTCTCCTCATCTGGGACTGAGTTGGAGGCCTTAGGTCAGAGATCAGTTAAGGACCACAGGAGGCCCGTCCTTATCTCCGGATCTTTTTCTCTAAGTAAGCGCTTGTTTATACCCACAGCTGACCCAAATTAGCTGGAACTTTGGGGACAAAAATAGAGGTGAGCCCCCAACTAAACTCTGAGGCGAAAACACCAATTCCCCTGTGGGGAGCGATTCATCTTTCCTCCTCGGGGATGGGGGGGGGGGCGTGTGAGGGGGATGAGTTAGATGTGTGCTTGACGGGATTTATAACCGTATTTTAATTTGAAATCACACGGACTTATTTTTTTAATTTAGAAACCCAAATTCCTTTTCGATCTTAAATGTCAATGTCCTTTAAATACAAAACTCTGCCATTTGATACTCCCAGGGCTGCCAGCAGAAGTGGTCCTTTGTGTATTCCGCACACACACACCCCCAAAAAAAAAATCAATGGGGGTGAGAGAAGTCTATTTTTTTTTTTTTAAAGCAGGCCTGCAGGGGAGATGGCTCAAAATCAGATTCTGTGAAGTCACAGTGAATGCAAACTTCAACCCCAGGGCCACTGCAGGGGAGTTTTCCATGCTGGGAACTCAAACCAGTGTTCCCCACACATCTAAGCTTAAGGGCTTAACCCCACATAGGCCCCGAGGAAAAGAACATTTAGTGAAAGAGTTGTGCGTGGATCTCTTTGGGATTCTTCCCAAGACCTTGTTGAATAGACATAGCTTCCCCCTCTATGGTCGAAAGCTCTAGAAGGCCTTGGTGTCTTGGCATCAGAGAACTGGACCGTGTGAATCATGACAAAGGGGAGTTATGAACACCAGGAAGTGAGGAGCTGCAGGCCTCCAGAGCTAAGGTACAGGGAATGCAGTGTTTCTTAGAACAATCAGTAAGCTATACTCATAAGAAATGAAGTGTCTCAAGGATCAGAGAACCGGATAAACTCCTCTGAAGTCGCAAGCTCGATTAAAACCAACTGTATTTGCCAGGTGTGGTGGCGCACGCTTGTAATCCCCGCGCTTGGGAGGCAGAGACAGGAGGATCGCACAGGTTCGAAGTCAGCCGCGCTGGCTTAAGAGACCCTGTTTCCAAATAAAAATATAAAAATAGGTCTGGGAGTGTAGCCCAGAGGTAGGAGGGCTTCCAGGAACCCCAGTACCCCCCCCACACACACACACACAAACAATTGTACTTGGAATGTAAGAGACATCTGTAGATTTGTGCATTCAGTTTCCTTTGGGGAATAGAAATGTGATATCCTTTTTTTTATGGGGGAGGGTAACTAGAAATTGTCCCCAGGGGCATTCTATCTCTGAGTTACACCACCACCCTTTTCATTATTTAGTTAGTTATTTAGTTATTTGCAGTACTGGTGATGGAACCCAAGGGCATTCTACCTCTGAGCTACACCCCCATCTCCATTTTTTATTCTTTATTTTGAAGCAGGGTCTCACTAAGTTGCAAAGAACCTCACTAAGTAGCTGAGGCTGTCCATGAACCTCAATCCTCCTGTCTCAGCCTCCCGATTGCTGGAATTACAAGAATTGCTACCAGGTCTGGATCATTTTTAATTTTTTTTTTTTTTTTGTGTGTGTGTGTGTGTGTGTGTGTGTGTGTGTGTGTGTGTGGTACTGGGTTCCTGGAAGCCCTTCTACCTCTGGGCTACACTCCCAGACCTATTTTTATATTTTTTTAAAATTTGGAAACAGGGTCTCTTAAAGCCAGCGCGGCTGGCTTGGAAACTGAGCGATCCTCCTGTCTCCGCCTCCCAAGCGTGGGGCTTACAAGCGTGCGCCACCACGTCCGGCTCATTTTTAATTTTTAAAACAAGGTCTTGTTTTAAAGGTGCCGAGGGTCTTGCTAAGTTGCTGAGGCTGTCCTCGATCCTGAGATCTTCCCGTCTCAGCCTCCCAAGGACTGGGATCACAGGCGTGCGCCACCTTGCCCAGTTACACTCAATAAAGATCAACTCTTTTTCGCTATGATGAAAGTAATTAAGCCATAGCAATATGCGGTCGGTACTTAACTAAGTGACCACCAGGTGACGAGACAGAGCTGGAAAACTATTGGCCATACAGACTCACAAGGAGCCCCTGGGACTTTGAGCAGACTTTGTGTGATCTGGTTCCTCAGGGAGAAGAAGTCGTTTTTTAGGCCCAATAGGAATTCAACCAGCAGCCTAGCAGGCAAAGTTAGACCGCCTCAGTTGGGATGCTGTTCGGGTCCTAACCAGAGAAAACGCCACAGAGCAGAGATGACCATTTATTTCTCAGAGTCACTGAGTGAGAAGAAAGGGGGAGAAACAGACCATCCACACAGCAGCAGGTGTGGCGAAAAAGTCCATTTGAGGAGTAAAAAGGGCGTGGTGGCACACTTTGTAATCCCAGTACTTGGGATGCTGAGACAGGAGGATCACGGTTTGCAGACAGCCTCAGCTACTACTTAGTGAGGTCCTTTGCAACTCAGCAAGACCCTATTTAAAAATAAATAATAAAAAATAGGGCTGGAGCCAGGCGTGATGGTGCACGCTTGTAATCCCAGCGCTTGGGAGGCTGAGACAGGAGGATCGTGCAGGTTCAAAGCCAGCCCCAGCTACTTAATGAGGCTCTCAGCAACTTAGTGAGGCCCTGTTTCCAAATAAAAGAGAAAATAGGTCTGGGAATATAGCCCGGATGTAGAAAGCCCTAGGTTCCACCCCCAGTACCACACACACACAAAAAAAAAATAGGGCTGGGGGTATAGCCCATAGGTAGAATGCCCTTGAGTTCAATTCCCAGTATTGCAAAACAAACAAACAAAAAAACAAAAAAACAAACAGTCCAACAGGAGCTGGAACATCGGCTTCCAGATTAATGGGAAAAGTAATAGTTAAGCAAAGTATTTTTTTTTTTCTTCTTAATCACTGGTCAAAATGAGGAGAACTGCCTATCAGCTACGCCCAGCACCAGATAGTCTGGTCAACCTTGTCAATCCTGGGGTGAGATAGGGAAACGGATAAGGACGTGCCTTTTTAACTCCCTAAGCAATGTTTGGAACCAAGGATAATAGATAGGCTCAACTTCTTTTAGAGTGACCACGAGTAAGACCGTCTGCTTGAAGTCCAGCAAGTTCTGCCGAAGATTGTCCAGAAGTTAGCATGGTCCTAAGTAAGGGAGATGTACACACACACACACACACACACACACACACACACACACACCTTGAGTGCTGATGTGACCTGGAATTGAATTTTTATGCCTGCTAAAATTTGGAAAAATACTTCATTGCATGAGGCCTAAGAGTAATCACCATCTCTTAGAGCGATGGTAGGACTCTGAATCATGCGGTTCATCAATTTGCCCAGATTTAAAATATAACCTCCTCAATGCAGTTCTTTAACCTCTGGTTAAGCACATCACTCATTATAAGTAGTGATTGTTTGTGGCTCCTGATTCAGCTTGTTCCAGAGGACAAGAAAAAAAAAGTCCAAAATGTAGAATCTTACTGATGGATATTCTAGGTCTCAGTTATACTGAGGGTTTACTGTAGCCAGGCGTGGTGGTGCGTGCCTAGCTACTTGGGAGGCTGAAACAGGAGGATCTCAGATTGGAGACCAGTCTCAGCAACTTATCGAGGTCCTGTTTCAAGATAAATAATAATAATAGTAGCAATAATAATAATGATAGTAATAATAATAATAAGGCTGGGGGCATAGCTTGCAGGTAGAATGTCCTTGGGTTTAATCCCCAGTATCACATGCTAAAAAAGAGTTGACCAAGTCCTCATGAAGAAATGACACATGTCTTCATAGTGACTGACAGGGATGGATGAGCCAGGCGTCCTCCCCAGGCCAGGTGGCTTACAGCTGAGTGTCATCTATGGTATATGGGTGAATATGCTTGTGTCTACTGATGGGTAATAGAATACCACCCCTTGAAAACAGGATTATCAGAGAACCTAGGCTTTGTGATCTGAGCGAGTCATATCATTTCCGTGGACCTCAGTTTCCCTATTCCATGCAAGGTTGGAGTTAGACTTCTCTAGCTCAAAGGTCTCTTCCCATCCCCAAAATGTGTTCTAACTCAACACCCTTGATTGCAATCAGCCACGCACTACATCAGCATACATTATCCAAAGTATAGTCCTTTTCTATTCTATGCCCCCAACCCAACCCAGGCCACAACCATCCACTCACTATTTATTTATTTATTTATTTATTTATTTATTTATTTATTGTAGGTCTGGGGATGGAACCCAGGGGTGTTTGACCTCCGAGATACTGCCCTGTTTTTTATTCTTTATTTTGAAACAGGGTCTCACTAAGTTGCAGAGGGCCTCACTAAGTAGCTGAGGCTGTCTGCAAACCGCGATATCTTCAGGTCTCGGCCTCCCAAATGCTGGGATTACAAGCGTGCGCCACCACGCCCGGCTAGCCTTTTTTTTTTAAAATATGTGTTTATTGGTGCATTATAGTATCACATCATAATGTAATAATGTTGGCAGTAACATACATGCACACAGCACTTGATGGGCTCCTTCCCTACCTCCCCTATCCCCCTCCCTCCCAATACAGAGTACTGAGACTGACCTTGGTATATTCACATGTGTACACATAGTCAACAGTAGTATTTCCATTCAAGAACCTCAGTCTTTCTCCTTCCCTTCCCTTAAACCACCTCCCTGGCTCCTCTGAGGTTTCTCCTCCATTCTCTGGAGTCACTCTTGTATCCCAATTACTCCTTAGTTTCTAATTATTACAGAAAACATATGACCCTTCGCTTGCCGTGACTGGCTAATCTCACTTAAAGTCACGTTGCAAGAATTCTAAACAAGACACTAGCCATGCGCATTCCAATCCACATCCAGAAAATTGTACACTGTGACCAAGTTGGTTTCATCCCAGGAAAGCAAGGCTGGTTTGACATATGCCAATCAATACATGCTATTCACCACAAAAACAGAATCAACCACATAGCCTTTTTGGGAAGCATATATCATAAAGCGTTTATTTATTTTTATATTTTCATGTGTGCACTGTAATTACACATCTTAGTGAGATTCAAAGTGATATACAAACACGTGTACAAAGCCTTGGTATATTTCCCTCCATATCCCACCCCGCTTCTCCTTCCTTCCTGTCCATACGTGTTAGAGAGATTGGTAGTGGTACCTTCATGTACAGACTCTCAGCCTTTGGAACTCAAGGGCGGAGCAAAGTCAAAGAGGGTACGGTATTAGTTGCCGGTCAGCCTCCTCCCTTAAACAGCCTCCCGTCAGACCCTTCTGTCTCCCCAGGAACTTGGAATGTCCTGTCTCGATCACTCCTCTTCCTGTCGCACATTCTGCCACTGCTGCTCCTCCTGATTTAGGACTGAATTCCCCCTTCCTCTGTCTCCTGTGGCTTCCAGGCAGCTGGCATCTTCCGGGCATCTCCTCTGTCGTTGCTTGGGGCCTAGTCATGGCGATCACTCCCGGACTGTGCACAGCTCGGCAAGCGCACCAGCAAACCCTGCGGTTACTGACCGAGGCCCCGAGGTTGGCTTCTGCTCACGTCTTTATCTTTCTGTTGCAGCACTGAAAAGTCCAACTGAATTCCATGAGCAAAGAAAAAGTCTGGAAAGTGACAAGGTAATTTGGGCAAACTGCCTTCCCAATGAACTCGGGCTCTAGGTTAGCAATCTCTAAATGCTAAAGCTTGGCTGAAGTATATATAGAGAATTTCTTTTTTTTTTTTTTTTTTTTCTTTTTTGGTGGTACTGGGGTTCCTGGAAGCCCTTCTACCTCCGGGCTACACTCCCAGACCTAGTTTTACATTTTTATTTGGAAACAGGGTCTCCTAAGCCAGCGCACATGCGCGGCTGGCTTCAAACCTGCGCGATCCTCCTGTCTCTGCCTCCCGAGCGCGGGGATTACAAGCGTGCGCCACCACGCCCGGCTTATATATAGAATTTCTACCAGAAAATCCAACAACTGGACAGTTTCCTGCCCGGATAACGGGTGAAGTCTTACTTCTCTGAACTGGAGACTGTAGAAATTAATCAACTCTGTTTTCTCTCTCTCTTTCTTTCTTTCTTTCTTTCTTTCTTTCTTTCTTTCTCTTTCTTTCTTCCGTCCTTCCTTCCTTCCTTCCTTTCTTTCTTTTTTTCTTTCTTTCTTTTTCATGTGTGGTGCCCCAGATTGAACCCAGGGGCATTCGACCTCCAAGCGACACCCCCAGCCTGATTTTTCACTCTTTATTTTGAAACAGGGTCTCACTAAATTGCAGAGGGCCTCACTAAGTAGCTGAGGCTGGCCACGAACCTGTGCGATCCTCCTGTCTCAGCTTCCCAAGGACTGAGATTACAAGCGTGCATGCCAGACCTGTCTCTTATCTTTAAAAGCAGTATCTTTCCCCCCTCCCCTTTTAGCTTTTAAACAATATGTCCTTGATCTTCCTGACCTTGGGAAAGGTCACAGTAAGAATGCAATAGAAAGCAAAAGGCCATAAAAAGGACCAGGTATGGTGATGCAGGTTTATAACCCCACTATTTGGGAGGCTGAGACAGGAAGATGATAATTTTGAGGCCAGCCTTAGCAACATAGCAAGACCCTGTTTCAAAACAAAAATAAATTTTTTTAAAAATAGAAAGGGTTTGGGAATATAGCTCAGAGGTAGAATGTCACTGGGTTCAATCCTAGTATCACAGAGAGAGAGAGAGAGAGAGGGAGGGAGGGAGGGAGGGAGGGAGAGAGAGAGAAAGAGAGAGAGAGAGAGAGAGAGAGAGAGAGAGAGAGAGAGAGAGAGAGAGAGAGAGAGAGACTTTTAAAAGGGAGTAAGGTTGCTTTGCAAGGTGCCTGACCTGATATTACAGCCCTTTCTTGGCAAGTCAGATTTTCCACTTCTATGATAAGGCAGGGTCTGTGCATAGGGAACTTATTTGAAGCTACTTAAAGGCAAAAATAATTTTATCTATTTTCCTCTGTTTTTTTTGGGGGGTGGGGGAGTCGTTGTTGTTTTCTTGGGTTTCTGTTTCTGTTCTGTTACCTTTGAAGGGGAAAATTGACATGTTCCACACCACAGTCTTCTCTGCAGCCTAAACTTGCCAGTAGTTAGCAATACTGTCTGTCTCTTTGCCTGAGAGTTGCAACCTTGTCACTTACCCCTAGGCAGGCAGGAAGAGCGGGATCCTGCAACTCTTCACCCTTGCTGAGATTCCTGGAGAATACCAAGGACAGCAGACTGCCTTGTTTTTATCAGAACTGCAAAAACCTGCTGGCCCTTGTCAGGAGTCAGATAGGAAATCCAATATATGAGATACAAGCCTCGAGGTAGATCCTGCACTGGCCCCACCACAGCCTCCCCCCGCTCTACAAACAACTGCACCATTAGAAGACAGGGAGATGCAAGAAATAATGTCCATGCCGGCCCAAGGATGGACCCACAGGCTGTACATTTTCTCATGTCCAAAGAGAGAAGTCAGACAAATCTCACTAAAGGATCATAGGTTGTCAGACGATAGTGGATGGATTTATGCAATGCTTTATCTCTGATCTTGGCTAATTTTGTCGCCCGTTTCAGAGGCAATACAATAGGATGGACTATACTACAAACAGCTATATCGCTATTTCATTAGCTGGGCGCGGTGGTGCGTGCCTGAGACAGAAAGATCGCAGGTTCTAGACCAGCCTCAGCAACTTAGTGAGACCCACGGCAACTTAGCAAGACCCAGTTCCAAAATAAAGAAAAAAACAATTAAAAAAAAAAATATATATATATACTACATATATATAAGTATACAAATATGTATATGTACATATATAGTATATGAATACAAAATGTTATTATATACATAACATATAAATATAACATAAAATAAAGTAGCAGTTGCTAAGTCCTCTTATAGCTTCAAACAAGGCATGATGGTACATATCTGAAATCCCAGTACTTGGGAGGCTGAGACAGGGGGATTACAGATTCAAGACTAGCCTCAGAAATTTAGTAAGGCCCTCCACACCTTAGAAAGACTGTTACAAAAATATATGTTTATTTGTTTATTTTTATAATTATAATAATTATATTTAATATATTTATAAAGATATATTTATTAACATGCACCTTCCTGGTCCTGAAAGGCTTTGCAGCTTGTAGCCCTGCAGACTCCAACTTTTTCCCCTTTATCTTGTTTTCACACCTGAAAATTCCTAAAGGACACTTTGTGAACATTTCTTCATCAAAACATGTCATGTCAGGCGTGGTGGCGCACGCTTGTAATCCCTGCACTTGAGAGGCTGAGACAGGAGGATCGCACAGGTTCGGAGCCAGCCTCAGCTACTTAGTGAGGCTCTCAGCAACTTAGTGAGACCCTGTTTCCAAATAAAGTATAAAATAAGTCTGGGAGTATAGTCCGGAGGGAGAAAAGCCCCTGGGTTCCACCCCCAGTACTACAAAAAAAAAAAAAAAAAAAAAAAAAAGAAGACCAGGGATATCTGCATTTTCCATTTGTCATTAAAAAAAAAAATTTACACTTTGAAATAAATTGAGTTTTTTTAAAGTGAAAACTGCATAATTCTCTGTGTTTATATTCTACAGACTAAAGATTCCCTGAAGCGCAAGGGCAGAAACAGACCCAACCGTGCTGACGTGGTTAATATGCACATTCTTCAAGGTAAAACCGCAGAAAATCACAAAGTAGGAGGTGCCCATTGACTGCTGCATTGTGTGTGTGTGTGTGTGTGTGTGTGTGTGTGTGTGTGTGTGTGTATGTGTGTGTGTGTTACTGGGGATGGAACCCAGGGGCATTCTACCTCTGAGCTACACCCCCTGCCCTATTTTTTATTCTTTATTTTGAAACAGGGTCTCACTGAGTTGCAGGGGGGGGGCCTCACTAAGTAGCTGAGGCTGTCCGCGAACCGCGATCCTCCTGTCTCAGCCACCCGAATGCTGGGATTACAAGCGTGCACCACCACGCCTGGCAGCTCCTGCCTTTAAAGGACTCTCACGGGATAATAGAGGAGGCAGACAGGTGAATTAGCATTCAGAACAGAGCAGGGAATAAGGGAAAATCCCCAGGGTGGTGGATGCACAGATGCCTTTAAAAGACTCAACACTGGATTTTTGCTATTTTTTCAGGGGTGAGAGTATTTTCTGTTTCTTTGTTTTTGGTGTGTGTGTGTGTGTGTGTGTGTGTGTGTGTGTGTGTGTGTTTGTGTTACTAGAGACCAAACCCAAGAGCATTCTACCTCTGAGCTACACCTCCAGCCCCATTTTTGATTCTTTATTTTGAAACAGGGTCTCGCTAAGTTTGGAGGGCCTCACTAAGTAGCTGAGGCTGGCTGTGAACCACGATTCTCCTGTCTCTGCTCTTTTTCTCTTTGCCCTGGAGATTAAACCCAGGGGTGTTCCACCTCCAAGCTATCCCCCCAAGCCCTTTTTATTTTTTGAAATAGAGTCTCACTAAATTGCTGAGAAACTTGCTATGCTGCTGAGGCTGTCCTCAAACCTGGGATCCTCTTGCCTCAGCCGCCCAAGTACTTGGGAGTCCAGGGGTGTACCATCATGCCCAGCTCTAAACACAGGCTTTAAGTAACATAAAGGGGTCCTGAAATATCATGAAACTTGTAAATTTTGGTTCTTGGGAATCAAACCCAAGGGCCTTTTAACCTCTGATCGATACACCTCCTAGCCCTGTTTATTTTTTAGTTTGAAACAGAGTCTTGATAAATTGCTGAGGCTGGCCTCAAACCTGCGATCCTCCTGTCTCAGCTTCCCAGCTACTAGGATTACATTCTGGTGCTACCAAACCCAGCACTCTTAGTTTCTTTGATCTGTATCCTCTCTGGTTCATCTTGGCTTTGCAAACCTGACTCTTTTTGAACCCTGGAACAGGGGGAGATATTATAAAACTCTAAACTGTTTCTAAGGTAGGGAACAACTCGAAGAGTAGGCTGTGTGGATCGCCAGGCTTTGACCTGGATAAGGCAGCTAAGGGACGGCAAAAGCTGTCAGGCGGACACAAAATTCTTGCCTCCTTCACAATGATTCAGTTCTGTGTGTTCGCACCAAACAACATTCCCGCAAATAATCCAAACGATACCACGTCAAATGAAAGACCGACTTTTCAATGACCAAGTTCGCAAACAAAAATAAATGCCCTCGGTGGCGAGGGCGTGGGAAACACTGGCCTCCCGACAGGCTTCGAGTGGGAGCACAATCCGGCCGACGTTTCTAGAAGGCAATTTGGCAGTGGGTAGAAAATTCCTTGAAAATACATCTGCCCTTTGGCCTCGTCCTATAATTTCTCGTATTTGGTTTAAAGAGAATAATCAGACAGGCAAAGACTTATGCACAGTGATGTTATCGTGGAATTACTGTAGATAGTGAAACCTTAGACATGGTGAACCAGTTATGATATGAAGCTATCATGCACCAATAAGAGCCTATTTTTTTAAGAAAAAATGCTGAGACACCCAACGATCAGGGATTAGTCAAACACACGGTGACTCCTGTGTACGACTGAATGCCCCAGAGCCATGACAAGCAAGGCTTCCAAGGTTAAGAAGGGTAACCTAATGAGAAAAGCCTTACGAGACGTTTAGCACAAAGCAGAAAATGAAATTAGACTTATATCAAATTCTGGGAAGGAAAATGTGTAAACAGCATTTACAGTCGGATTCCGAGAAGAAAATGCATAGGTCAAACAATACATTATAAATATCCAAGAAAGGTCCAGCGTGGTGGCGCATGCCTGTAATCCCAGCATTCGGGAGGCTGAGACAGGAGTATCGCGGTTCGAGAACAGCCTCAGCTACTTACTGGAGGCCCTCTGCAACTCAGCGAGACCCTGTTTCTAAATAAAGAATAAAAAATCGGGCTGAGGGTGTAGCTTGGAGATAGGATGCCCCTGGGTTCCATCCCCAGTACCGCCAAAAAAATCTAAAAAAGACACCCAAAATTGAAAGGATTTGACTCTGGCCAGGCACAATGCTGCGGGCGAGTAATCCCAGTACTTGGAAGAGTCAGACAGGAGGAGCATGGGTTCGAGGTCAGCCTCAGAAACTTAGCAAGATCCCGTTTCAGTGTAAAAAAATAAAATAAAATAAAACAAAATAAAATAGCCAGGCGTGGTGGCGCACGCTTGTAATCCCCACACTTGGGAGGCAGAGACAGAGGGATCGCGCAGGTTCGAAGCCAACCACGCTGGTGTAAGAGACCCTGTTTCAAAAATATAAAATAGGTCTGGGAGTGTAGCCTGGAGGTAGAAGGGCTTCCAGGAACCTCAGTACCACCAAAAAATAATAGTAATAATAAAATAAAATAAAATAAAATAAAATAAAATAAAATAGGGCTGGGGGTGCAGCTCAGAGAACCCAAGTAGAATGCCTCTGGGTTCGATCCCAAGGAAAGAAGGAAGGACAAACTAATTCTACATAGATGGTTTCCTGAGGGTTTCTTTTCTCTTTGGCACACTTTTTTTTTTTTTGCAATTTTTCGATTTATGATAATGAATACATAGTAATGCTATAATTTTAAAAAGCATAAGAATTGTTATTTTTATTTATTAAAAAATAAAATAAGGCTGGAGGTATATAGCTCAGCAGTAGAATGCTTGCCTAGCATGAACAAAGTTCTGGGTTGGAGCCCCAGCACACACATACGAGTTATTTTTATTATTTTTTTTGTGTGTGTGTACATCATTATGGTACACTCTATCGAATTATCTATGGAATTGCTCTATTGGACTTAGATCTGTAGCAGCCCCAGGGTTCAGTCCCATTTCTTCATTGGCTGTCATGGAATCCACTCTTCTTTCCCCAACAATGAGAAATAAAGAATTAGCTCCCTGGAGCACCTAAGATCTGCCAGATGTAAAAATGACTCCCAAGGAGTTCAGGAGCTTGGCATCTAAATTAAGCAGCAGTCATATAGGCTGACGGTCTAGTACTTATAATTGCTAAAAAGCCAAAGGTAGGTGGATCTCTAGGAACAGAAAGATTAGGGAGGCTTTCAGCTGGGCCCCCGAGAAGTGGGATGATACTCGTGGCGGGGAGAAGGAGGAAGACATTTCAGGGTGGAGGCAGAGTAAGGAACTCAGAGTGAGACGTGGGGATGGGCGGAAGGGACGAAGCTCCCTGGGCTTGGAGTAGATCTGGAATGAAGCCCCACCAGTTAGCTAAGGGATGGGAATTCAGCTGGTGGCAGGCTGGAAAATTTAGGACAGGCTTGGAGAGAGACCATCTTGGACTGGGGAGGAGGAAGAGATTGGAAGAAGAAAGGACTTATTGCCGGTTGGTACCGGGTTGGTATGCAGGATGGATCCACAATCTCTGAGCCAGGGAGCCTCTCAAGCAGCCCTCGCGGTGACGGGTCAGGGGTGGTTTGCGGAGCATTTCAGTTTAAGCACCCCGTTCTTTGGTTTGGTGTGCTGACGTTCCTTCCACCCCACATGCAGCTTCTAGGCACCCCTGATCTTTTGAAACCTCCCAGCCCAGTTAGGCAGCCTCAGACCTCTCTTGCACAGAGACTTCTAGATCAGGTAGCAGACCCAAGGTGTGGATTAGTAGGCTGATAATGATAAAATAATAGGGCCGGGAAGCTTGTCTGGAAACATCTTCTAAATCTGCAGAGACAAAAGCCGGAAAGTCTTACAGAATCTTTTTGGTTTTGCTTTTTTGTGGTACTGGGGATTGAACCAGGGTTATTCTACCTCCAAGCTACATCTCCAGTCTTATTTATTATTATTATTTTTTTTTTTTTTGGTGGTACTGGGTATGGAACCCAGGAGCTTTCTACCTCCGAGCTATACTCCCAGACCTATTTTATATTTTTATTTGGAAACAGGGTCTCACTAAGTTGCTGAGAGCCTCACTAAGTAGCTGAGGCTGGCTTCGAACCTCAGCCTCCCAAGCTCGGGGATTACAAGCTTGCGCTACCACACCCAGCTTTTGTTATTATTTTTAATCAGGGGCTTGCTACATTGCTGAGGCTGGCTGCAAACCCAAGTCTCTGCTTCCCAAGTACTGGGATAACAGCAGTGCACACCACCAAGCCTGGACAGAGAATCTTCATTTACATTTCTCCATTAGAGTCACTGACTGGCGGAGATCATTCTTCAAGCTCTTTTACTAAAAGTCAGTGCCTGTCCTAAAGAGGAAGTTCAATGCCGGCCATAGAAGTTGGCGTGATTGGGGGCTTTGTGTGTGATCTTTCTCACCCTCCAAATGATGGGAAACTGCCTGTTGGATGAATTCATTTTTTGTTAATCCCTCTGCTTGATTAAGTGACAGTTTCAAAGGAATTTTTTTTTCTTTCGTAACCAAACTAGACATCTGACTGTCAGTCGGGTACCACAGCATTGACATCGCTAAAGCCCTTAAAAAGTCATAGTAGCAGTGCTGATGATAACCACAGATTGTATTTGCTGCAGGGTCCACCAGAGCTACTATTCAAATCCCGTAGCCTGGGGTCAGGTAAGCTACGCAGGCTCCACGGTCGGCTTTGCTTAACGAAATTGCCAAATTGCATATATTTTTTTCACGAATCCTCGCAAAGCAAGTTTCTCTCACTTTTTGATCTTTCTCTCTCTGTGTCTGTCTCCCTTTCTCTCTCTCTCTCTCTCAATTTGCCTTTATTTGGAAGTGTCTGGTCTTTTGGTGCTAATCCTGTGAAGTGGGGATGATTGCATCGAAAAATTATTAGGATGGTAGAGCAAGCTGTAACACAGTGTTTTGCAACCTCGAGCCAAAAAGAAAGAAAGAAAAAAATAATAAAATAAAAGAAGGGAACGGAGGCATCGAATTCTCCACCCTGCTCCTTTAACTTTCATCCCTCCAGCCTCCACTGCAGAGAGATCCATTCCAACCGCTCAGATGAAGCTAAAGAGAGCCCGCCTGGCCGAGGATCTCAATGAAAAAATTGCCCTCCGCCCGGGGCCTCTGGAGCTGGTGGAGAACAACATCATTCCCGTGGACGCGGCCGTGAAGGAGGCCATAAAAGGTAGCATGATGCAGCTTCTAGACCAGCCTGATCTGTTGAAACCTCCTCTGCCCCATGACAAAGACAGATGGCTGGGCTGGCCCCGGTGCTCGCCAGACCTGAAGGCAGCCAGCGCCCTGCCGTGCCAGGGACTTTGGGGGCGGGGGTCTCTCACCCAGGTACACCCCGTGTCATATCAATGAAGGTCAATATTTCTCTACTCAGGAGAATCTGATCAGAAATTATCCTTAAGGGCCCGGTGTGGTGGTGCGCGCTTGTAATCCCAGCATTTGGGAGGCTGAGACTGGAAGATCACAGTTGGAGGACAGTCTCGGTTACTTAGGTCCTTTGCAACTCAGTGAGACTCTATTTCAAAATAAGGAATAAAAAAATAGGGCAGGGGGTGTAGCTCGGAGGTTGAATGCCCCTGGGTTCCATCCCCAGTACCAGAAAAATAAAAAAAGAAATAATCCTTAAAATATCCCCCTTACTGGTCACCTCACCTGGAAGTCATGGTCTCTGCCTTCTTCAGCTTCCTATTTATTCATTTATTTACTTACTTATTTATTGATGCTAGGGATTGAACACAGAAACATTCTACCTCCAAGTTACACCCCTACTCCCCAGCCCCAACTCTATTTTTATTTATTTATTATTTATTTATTTATTTATGGTGATAATGAGGATGGAACCCTTCTACCTCCGGGCTACACTCCCGGACCTATTTTATATTTTTTATTTGGAAACAGGGTCTCTTAAGCCAGCACGGCTGGCTTCTAACTTCCTGTCTCCGCCTCCCAAGCGCAGGGATTACAAGTGTGCTCCACCACGCCCGGCCAGCCCCAATTCTTTTAATTTCTTTATTTTGGAACAAGGTTTCGTGAAGTTGCTGAAGGTTTCGCTATGTTGCTGGGGCTGGCCTCGAACCTGTGATCTTCCCGTCTCGCCGCCCCCCCCCCCCAAGTACTGGGATTACAGGCATACGCCACGACAACTGGCTCTGGCTTTCATTTTTAAAGAGGGGTGGACCAGTAAGATGGGAAGAGCCCTGAACCAGAGTCCCTGAACTCCAAGCCCAGTGTGGCTGCTCTCGGCCATCTCACCATGATGGAGCGGACGAAACCCACTATGCCCAAGCTCTGGCAAGTGAGACTCAGGCTACACAATGCGTGTGCAAACTCTTGGACCACTACCATGTGTTCTGTGCAGTCGAAGTCCAGATACTCAAAAAGACATTCGCATGAATTCTGTCATAAGCTGCATAAAATAATTTCGCAGAGCCAGGCGTGGTGGCGCATGCTTACGATCCCAGTACTTGGGAGAATTGTAGGTTTGAGGCCAGCCTTAATAACTTAAGGAGGCCCTCTGCAACTTAGCGAGACACTGTTTCCAAATAGAAAATAAAATGGTGCCGGGCGTGGTGGTGCATGCTCGTGATTTCAGTACTTGGGAGGCTGAGACAGGAGGATCCAGATTCGTGGCCAGCCTCAGCTACTTAGCGAGGCCCTCCGCAACTTAGTGAGACTTTATTTCAAAATAAGAAATAAAAAAATCAGGCTGGGGTGTAGCTCAATGATAGAATGCCCCTGGGCTCAATCTCCAGCACCACACACACAAACAAATTTTAATTAAAAACAAAAAGATAAATAAACAGAGCTAGGGGTGTAGCTCAGAGGTAAAATGCCCCTGAGTTCCATCCCTAATGCCACAAGAAAAAAATATATTTTTTGTGGGTTCTTTGAATAATTGAGACCAAGTGGGCCCCAAATGCCTGCAAGCTATGAATTCATTTATGGAAGTTTTGAGGTAGAGCCCTAGAGGGAGGGTAATAGAGGAAGAAAGGGGAGATCGACATTCCCATAGGTAAACTCACTTTCTCCCAAGGAGGCCCACAAACAGCTCTGAGCACCACTGATAAGTGTTAGTCAGCAATATATATTTCACTGTTTTGAAACATTGTTGAAACATATGCATTTCGTCCTAAACTGAGTCTACTATGAAAGTTATCGTCAAGTATACTGGTCCCAGACTAAGTCTATTATGAAAGTGCATCACCAAATTTATATCAGTACTTGGGAGGCTGAGATAGGAGGATCGCGATTGGAGTCTTAACAACTTAGCGAGACCCTGTTTCAAAACTTTTTTTTTTTTTTTTGGTGGTACTGGGGGTGGAACCCAGGGGCTTTCTACCTCCAGGCTATACTCCCAAACCTTTTTTATATTTTATTTGGAAACAGGGTCTCACTAAGTTGCTGAGAGCCTCACTAAGTAGCTGAGGCTGGCTTTGACCTGTACGATCCTCCTGTCTCAGCCTTCCACATGCTAGGATTACAGGCGTGACCCACCGTACTTGACTAAGGTAGGATAGTTATTGTTAGAAAGTAGTTTTCTACTCCTGTTCTAAGAGTAGTTTGTAAGGTGAATGTTGAGGGTTTTTAATGTTTTCAAATGTATAAAAATATGATAGCATGAGTTTTCTTCTTCCATCAAGTCTGATAGTTTCGCTACCATTCCCAGTGGAGCCAGGTGTGGTGACGTACAGTTGTAATCCCAGCATTCAGGAGGCTGAGACAGGAGGATCACGGTTCGCAGACAGCCTCGGCTACTTAGTGAGGCCCTCTGCAACTCAGTGAGACCCGGTTTCAAAATAAGAATAAAAAATAGGGCAGGGGGTGTAGCTCTGAGGTCGAATGCCCCTGGGTTCCATCCCCAGACCCGCAGATAAATTAATTAATTAATTAATTAATTAAAAAAAATAAAAAGACTAAAAAAAAAATAGGGCTGAGGGTATAGTTTGGAGATACAATGCCCCTAGGGTCCATCCCCAGTAATGCAAAAAAAAAAAAAAAAAAAGCTCACATACTATAAAAGTGGTACAGAGGGGCCAGCTGTGGAGACAACATCTGGAGGAACCTTCCACTGGCAGAGATGACCACCCGTCCCTGGTGCGGCCTGGTCCCCTCCGTGGAGAGGCAGTGGCGCGGGCTTGGGTTAGATCGCACCCTCCTCCTGGCCCTTTGTGCCGTCCAGGCTCCGTCCACGTGCCGTTTCTGTTTTGTTTATAGTTTCCAGCTCTCTCTGCAGCTGTGTTTCTGTGTTTCTGCCAAGATCCGAGAGGATCACTCAGTCATTGTCTCCCTTCTTTCAAAGGTCACAGAAGACCAATAATTCTCCAACCCTAAAATGGAATAAGCGAGCTGGGTGTGGTGGTGCATGCCTGTGATCCCGCTACTTGGGAGGCTGAGACTGGAGGACTGCAGGGTGGTGACCAGCCTTGGCCACTTGGCAAGACCCTCAACTACTTAAGGAGATCCAATTTCCAAAATAAATAAATAAGGGCTTGGGGTGTAGCTCAAAGGCACGATGCCCCCAGGTTTGATTCCCAGTACCAAATATATACATATATAATAATCTAGAAACTCTCCTAAAACAGGGAAAGATAATAGTTTGGTTTTGTTTTTTGCCTTTTGGTGGGACTAGGGATTCAACACAGGAGCCTTCTATTTCTAGGCTCTTTTAGTTTCTTTATTTTATTTTGAAACAGGGTCTCCCTAAGTGGCAGGAGGCCTTTCTAAGTTACTGAGGCTGGCTTCGAACTGAGATTCTCCTGTCTCAGCCTCCCAAGTATAGGATGACAGGCATTTACCACCACACCTGGCTAGAAAAGAAAAAAAAAAAAAAAAAATATATATATATATATATATATATATATATATATATATATATATATAATTTTGCAGTACTGAGGATGGAACCCAGGGATATTCTACTTCCGAGTGATATCCCCAGCCCTATTTTTTATTCTTTATTTTTGAAATAGGGTCTCACTGAATTGCAAAAGGGGTCTCACTGAGTTGCAAAGGGCCTCACTAAGTAGCTGAGGCTGCCCACGAACCTCCTGTCTCAGCCTCCTCCCAAACACTGGGATTACAAATGTGTGCCGCCATGCCTGGCTGACATTTTTTGACAGAGGAACTTCCCTGACCCCTACCACCCTGTGACTGTCTTCTCAAACTTCACACCTCCTGCAGTCAGTTGACTAACCACACCAACTCTTTTCCCTCCAAACCTTTCTGTGCAGATTTTCCCCTCTATTCCAAAGCCAACTGTCCATCTCCCTTCCCACCTGTGAGTTTATTGTCCAAATCCGTGAGGTTTTCAGGCCTCAGCTGGAGGAAGCCAAGACTCATCTCCCTGGATAACACACCTTGCCAAAAGAGTCACCACATCTCAGAGGACACATTCAGGCTCCTGCCTCCCTTTTGTAGAAAACCACTAATCACATCTGAACACTGAATACCGTCAACACCCTTTAACCGAATAGTGATGACTCCTGAGAACAGAAATTGCACACGGGAGTTGAGCGTGGCCTTGTTCAGCCTACGGGTGGTCACTATTAATTAAACAGCCTTGGGTGTGAGCTCGCTGGGGGACTGCCCCTGGCTTGTAAACTGGCTCGCTGGTCATCAGAATAATATTTTTTATTAAAAAAATTTATTAATGCATCCTAGTCATACATCTTAATGGGGTACAAGATGGTAGAGGCATACATACACACATCAGTTTCTTCACTTGGATTGAACATCATTGCGCTCCTGAAGACACTGTGGATTGTCCAGATGCCTGGCTTTTGCCTGGATGAAACAGCTGGATGTTCCAGCGCCCTGAATGGTAAAAGGCTCCTAGTTTTAGCTCCGGTAGGTAAGCATCTTCTCCTAACACTTTTTCACCTTGCCCTTGGACCTGACTGGGTGTCCCACCTGAGAAGAATTTCTCTAACACCATTTTTACTTCTTTATGAGCATATTTGAATACTTTTATTGGTGCAATGCAAGTATACATCATAATAAGTGAGATTCAAAGTGATACGAACATTATCTGCACACATCACCTACTGTATTTCTCCCCATATCCCTCCTCTTCATACATATCAGTAAGATTGGTAGTGAGACCTTCTTGTATGGATTTTTTAATACATTTTAATTTTTTAGTACATTTTTAATACATAATCAATTTAATATAGTAAATGAATATGATCTGAATCACTAGATTCAGATCATATAGCCCCATTGTGAAAGATAAATTAATTTTTGTTTTGTTTTGTTTTATTGGTATTGGGGATTGTGGGAGATTTTACTTCTGAGCTACACCCCAGGGCCTTTTAATTTAATTTTATTGATTGATTGATTGATTGATTGTTTGATTGACTGATGGTACTAGGGATCTAAATCAGGGGCATTCTACTCTTGAACCACACCCCCCCTCCTACTTTAGGTTTTCTTTTGAAACAGAGTCTCACTATGTTGCTGAAGCTGGCCTTGAACCTGCGGTCCTGCTGCCTCGGCCTCCCAAGTACTGAGATTACAGGCATGTGCCACGGCACCTGAGTTAAATTGGACTTTTAATGACTGTACCCCTTCAGTATAGAAAGTGATGATCTGACCTACCAAGGCTCGTACAAATGTTCAACTATCATATTTCTAGAAGAGTCTTCCTGACTCCGCTCACCGGGGTGCCCTGGGGCTTGGATTTCATGTGAAAGCCTCCTCTTCGCTAAGAATACAATCAGTGTTTGACAATTTTGGAATTCAGGACAGGCTGATCATCATCATTCTTCTTCTTCTTCTTCTTCTTCTTCTTCTTCTTCTTCTTCTTCTTCTTCTTCTTCTTCTTCTTCTCCTTCTTCTCCTCCTCCTCCTCCTCCTCCTCCTTCTTTTTTTTTTTTTTTGTGTGTGTTATACTGGAGGTGAAACCCAGGCACTTTTCTACCTTCAGGCTATACTCCCAGACCTATTTTTATACTTTCTTTGGAAACAGGGTCTCACTAAGTTGCTGAGAGCCTCACTCAGTAACTGAGGCTGGCTTTGAACCTGCGTGATCCTCCTGTCTCAGCCTCCTAAGTGCTGGGATTTCAAGTGTGCACCTCCACGCCCAGCCTGATCCTTCATTTTGAAGTCACATATATAATAACAATGGCCCAAGGCTAGATGCTAGGCTTTGTTTCCTCTGGCACAAGAGAGAGACAGAGAGACAAAGAGAGAGACAGAGACAGAGACAGAGAAGGACAGAGAATGAGAGACAGAGAGACAGAGACAGAGAGAGAGAGAGAGAGAGAGAGAGAGAGAGAGAGAGAGAGAGAGAAGGAGAGAGAGAGAGAGAGAGGAAGAAAAAAGGTTTGCTTTGGTATAACTTTCCCATGGACAAGAGCTATCATTTCACAATGGGAACTTGCTTCCAAAGTATGAATGGCCCTCAGGGGAAAGCATCACAGGGACATATATATGACAAATATTTTTCTAGGGAAATAGGGTAGGGGTGGGATTAGAGAATCTGGAGTTGGTAGCGGGAATGGCAGGAAAGAGAAGGAGAGTGTTGAGAGGGGGCACCCCTGGATTTTGTTACAGTTTGAGAAGATGTTATGGCTTGGGAAACAGTCTTTGGGGACCCCTGGTAGGGTTCCGGACACAATTTCCCTCAAAACACAAAAACAGAAAAAGATTTAAAAAAAAAAAAAAAGATATAAAGGCGCGGGTTCTTGTCCTGAGCTAAGGATAAGTATGCAATAGCCCAGACTCTTGCTGAAGATTTAAAGAAGTGTATTAAAAAGACAGAAAAGACAGAAATACAGAAGACAGTTACAGCCCCATGCCATTCAAGAGTGGGTTCTAACGAATTCACCGAAATACAAAGCACGGACCAGACTTTTTATACACGACACCCTCCATCTTGTTCGCGTAATTCTGACATAGTAAAAACCCTGTAAGGTACCTCCCCTTACTTTCCTGCCAAGGTGTACTTTCTAGCCTACGTGTCTCTTTGCAAGAAGGTCATGGTAGAAGGTTGACCCCTCCTCCCATCCTAGCTAGATTATCCATTTATTACGTAAACCTGTCTTTAGAGTGAGGATGGGGAAGTCCTAGTTCCCTTCTCCTATAGACTTGCTAATTACCTTTAACTAGGTTAATTTACATTGGAATAGTTGCCTGCTTTTTTTGGCAGAAACCAAGTCCTTTCACCAATTTTTGAAATATAATAATCAGAGCTTTCTCAAATCTTCCTAGGCCATTCTCAATACGGGTACAGATTTGACTTGCGCTGCCCAGTGAAGTGAGAGGTTTAGTCCTGTTGGAGTCACCTCAACACCCTTGAGAGGCCGGCAGGGCCCCAGGAGGGGGTGGAGAGGAGGAGCGATCCCTGGACACCTGAGGGGGGCTCAAGGCACTGCACCAGAAAGCTGAATAGTGTCCTTATAAAAGAGGAAGGAAGCTAGGTATGGTGGTGCACGCCCGTAACTCCAGTACTTGGGAGGCTGAGACAGGAGGGTCACAGGTTCCAGACCAGCCTCAGCAACTTAGCAAGGCTCTCAGCACCTGAGTAAGACCCTGTTTCCAAATAATAAAATAGGGCTGGGGGTATAGCTCAGAGGTAAAATGCCCCCAGTACTAAAAATTAAAAATAAAAAAGGAGAGATTGGACTAACATGCCTTTACACTCCCACTGAATTGGTATGGTGAAAACTATTTCGGTGCCCCTGTTGGGCTCCTAAACTGTACCGGTATGAGATGTAGCCACGGGTTTTTGTTCTGAGCTATTTTAAAAAAAAGAATAGCCTGAACTCATTTTTTGCTGTAAACTTAAGTAATGTTATTACTAAAAAGACAGAAAGAAGGGACAAATTAATAAAGCCCTACACCCAAAGAGGAGAGTGTGTGTGTGGGGGGGGGTAACTTGAAAATAAGTTACTAGAGTTTTGGATACAGAACAGTTTTTATAAAGATACATTAGCCTTCATCTTGTTCAACCAATAATCTTTCAACATAGGTGTGAGCCCGCCCATTAACTCTGTGCAGGCCCTTTTCTTATAATTATGGGGATTATGGTTATGGGGAGTTTTTACTCAGCCCCAAAGCCCTCCTGTCCTGATGCAGGTGTGGGCCTAGGTCTTTGTTAGAACCAAAATAATTAACAAAATCCAAAATCAGGGGTCACATGGTATCTGCCCCATCTTGACAGAGGCCTGTACCCTCCTCTCACATTCCTGAGGAAGTCTAGCCTATCTGCTAGGAATTACTTATTATGTAAACCTGTTTTTAGAATATGAAGGCTCTGGGTCCCAACTCTTCTGTCTACTTGATAATTACTTTTAGTGAGAGAACTTTGAATTATAACAGCTGTCTGGGTGCCTGGCAGTAACCAGGCCCTGACTGCTTTTTACATTTTGACACTAATTTTCAATACATTAATACCAAATTAATTTTCTAATACATTAATCCCAAAGTCATTTTCCAATACCGGCACATTAATACCACAGCTATTTTCCAATACATTTTGAAGCCATTTCCAGTACTGGCACATACAAATTATATTCTTTGACCCTAGAGATTTAAACTCAAGCGCTGACGCAGGAGAAATATTTACCCGGGTTAGCTGTTTTTCCTCACTTATGAGGTTCTAGGGATCAGATCAGAAGATTTAAGGTAAACTTCTTATGTGCCAGAGATCCAAGGAAAAGGAATTCTTGTTCATCTAAACACCCAGTTATGCCAGGCATGGTGGCGCACACTTGTAATCCCCGCTCTTGGGAGGCTGAGACAGGAGGATCACACAGGTTCGAAGCCAGCCTCAGCTACTTAGTGAGGCTCTCAGCAACTTAGTGAGACCCTGTTTCCAAATAAAAATATAAAATAGGGCAGGGAGTATAGCCCAGAGGTAGAAAGCCTCTGGGTTCCACCCCAGTACCAAAAAATAAAAACATAAAAAAAAAACCCATAAATACCCACTTACATCCATGAATATAATCAAGGCATCCAATCTCCTTCTAAAGTAGCAAAGTTCCATCTCTGGTCAGATGGTTCAGTCTGTCCTCCATCCAAGTCTGGTCCATTCAAGTATCTTTAGGCAAGAGCCACATTTAAAACAATAGCTACTTTTTTGGTTTTGTTTTTGCTTTATTTTTGTTTTTTGGCACTGAGGACTGAGCCCAGGAGCATTCTACCTCTGAGCTAAACCTCCAGCCCTTTTTACTTTTTAGTTTGAAACAAGGTCTCACTATGTTGCTAAGACTTCCCTCGAACCTGCCATCCCAGGTTGCTAAGACTTCCCGTGAACCTGGAATCCTCCTGTCTCAGCCTCCAAAATACTGAGATTACAGGTGGGCACCACTGCACCCAGAAATAGCTGCTACATTGGCCATTCTCCCTTAGGAATCAGATTTTACCTCTCTCTTTCAGGAGTGTTAGGAGGAGTTCTGTCCCAAAATTAAAATAGCTCTCAAGGGGTACAACTGGCACATCAGCAAATGAGGTCCATTTCCCCCTTTGCAGCCCTCCCTGTGGGTCCCAGCAGAAAGGTAAACTAAGAATCCAGTCATCTCACCTTAATCTTAGAATTTTATTTGTGCAGAGGAAAGGACAACTGACTCATTCATCGAATAACTTCCAAGAGGCAGTCGCCAGCCCAGGGTCCCCAAGGGGCCAGGGCCGGAGCCAGCACTGTGGCATAGCCGGCGGATGATGTCAGAGCTTCCCAAAGCGGTACTTGTCATCGCAAGCCTGACGTGTCTGGAGGGACAATAGCCAGCGCTCTGCCCTTCAGCAGCCTCCACCGTGGGAGACTGGCGCGGGGTCGCAAAGCAGATAGGCACGCTGTTCTCCAGGCAGCGTGATAAAGTGACCTTTGTCTCTTTCTCTCTGCCTGAGCCTGGCTTGAACCAGGAAGACAGGCAGGAGGCAGGCCCCTTGCCAGCCATACTCCTCCTATTTGGGGGATGCCCCATCATTTATTTCCCAGAATGAAACTTCTTGGGGGGCAAACTGGGTTTGTGTTTGGTTTTTTTTTTTTTTTTTTTTTTTTTGGCTCTGGAGTTGTGCTGACCTTTGCAAAGCTGACCACAGAATAAACTGCCTCCCGGGTGGTCATCTGATGTTTGATCGTGTGAAACTGGAGACCAACAGATACTCCTAATCAAAACAAAACAAAAAACCACAATAATAGCAGCTAGAAAGTATGGAACACTCACAAGCCTGGCACTGTACTTAGTTATTATTATTTTTGTGTGTGTGTGGTACTGGGGATGGAACCCAGGGGCATTCTACAGCTGAGTGATACCTCCAGCCTTATTTATTTATTTATTTATTTATTTATTTATTTGGTGGTACTGGGGTTCCTAGAAGCCCACCTACCTCCAGGCTACACTCCCAGACCTATTTTATACGTTTTAAAATTTAGAAACAGGGTCTCTTAAGCCAGCGAGGCTGGCTTCAAACCTGCGTGATCCTCCTGGCTCTGCCTCCTAAGCGCGGGGATTACAAGCGTGCGCCACCACCCCCGGCTTTTTATTCTTTATTTTGAAGCAGGGTCTCTGAGTTGCAGAGGGCCTCACTAAGTAGCTGAGGCTGTCCGCGAACCACGATCCTCCTGTCTCACCCTCCCAAATGCTAGGATTATAAGGGTGCACCACCACACCCAGCTACTTGGTCATTTATATATGTGAGCTCATCCTCAAAAACCCAAGAGGTAGCTATCATGATGATGATGATGATGATGATGATGATGGTGGTGGTGGTGGTGGTGGTTCTCATTCTGTAGATGGGAAGACTGAGGCTCAGGAAGGTTAAAAAAGATGTAAACAGTCACACAGTCACAGTATCCCTAACATGGTAGGGAAAAAAAACCTAGTGTGTCTAATTCTAGAACCCAGGACCTAGTGGATCACATTTGAATACCCTGTACATCTCCTGTCAAAAGAAGCCACTGTATTTTGATCTGCATCTCCTGTCAAAAGAAGCCACTGTATTTTGATCTGGGAGGGGGGGGTGTTCTTCCACATGGTTCTTATGACCAACGGGAACTAAACTGAGTAGGTACCTGGGTGCGGGGGCCCCTGCCCTTTCTACTGTCTTCTGTCCTGGCAGGGGCAATCAGAATTGCTTGTAGCCCTGAAGGAGCGGTGATTGGCAGGGGCCCATGTGCTGGGACAGCCCTAAGTGGGTCCTCAGTCTGTCTTTCAGCATGTTCTGCCCTAGCACGTTGTGCCTTTTAGATGCTGGATGAGAGTCATGTGTGGGGCCTTAGTGTTTGCTTGTTAGTTGTAAACAACTACTTGGTATTATGGTTACACATTCTCCTGGCTTCCCCATGGCATTGACTTAAACAAGAAAAACTCTTTGTATATATTTATTTATTTATTTATTTATTTATTTATTTATTTATTTTTATATTGGGGATTGAATTTAGGGACATTCTACCTCCAAGCTACAGCTCCCTCAGCCTCTTTTATTTTTTATTTTGAAACAGGATCTCAATAAGTTGCTGAAGGTCTCACTAAGTTGCTGAGGCTGGCAGTGAACCTGAGATCATCCTGTCTCAGCCTCCTAGGTAAGGAAGCCTCACCAGCTAAGGAAGCCTCTTTATTTTTTTCTTTTAATTTTTTTTTTTTATTGGTGCGTTGTAGTCATGCTTCTTAATGAGGTACAAGATGGAAGAAGCTTTTATTTATTTATTTACTTATTTACTTATTTATTTATTTATTTGCAGTACTGGAGATGGAACCCAGGGGTATTCTACCTCTGAGCTACACTCCGACCCCTTTTATTTATTCTTTATTTTGAAACAGGGTCTCACTGAGTTGCGAAGGGCCTCGCTAAGTAGCTGAGGCTGTCCTTAAACCCTCTATCCTCCTTTCTCAGCCTCCCAAATGCTGAGATTACAAGCATGCACCACCATACCTGGTTTTAGAAACCTCCGTAAACAGATTTTTTTTGTTTGTTTGGTTGGTTTTGGTTTTGTACTGGGGATTGAACCCAGAGGCAGTCTACCTCTGAGCTATACACTGCAACCCTATTTTTTTTTTAAACAGTATGGAGAGCCTCTCCAAATTGCTGAGGCTGGTCACAAACTTGTGATCCTCCCAACTCAGCCTCCCAAGTACTGGGATTGCAGGCGTGCACCCTGGTACTCAGCTGCTTGCTGTCTCTGGATGAAGTAGACACCTTGTGGCTGTCTTTCCAGGGGTTGGATCCTAAAATAATTCTGTCTCCTGGCTGGGAGGATTTCTTTCTCACCCTGACCACTCCAGCTCTGCTAATCCACCCTAGGTGATTTCTATTCCAGGGTCCCTAACACTGTCCAAAGTCCCCTCTCCCTTCCTGTTGTCCTGGCCACAGCTCACCCTCATTGCAGGACAGCTTCACATGCTATCGGCTACTATCTGCTCTCTCTTCTGTCTGACCCCCTCCAACACACCCCGGGCAGCCTCCTCCCTGACAGATTCTCTGATTGCATTCCAGGAAGATACACGCATAACCTCTTCTTTCTGGCTTTCTGTAGCTTCTCTCCACCATAGCTTATCTGATGGCCCTTCCGCTTGTCTCTGCTCCCCTTAAAACGTAAATTTTAAGTGGAAATGAATGACAAGATTCAGGAACACTTCCTGGAGCCCTGGAGAAAATGGAACTGGAATTCATTCCAGGACTCTCCCCCTCCCTCCATGGCCCCTCATAGAAAAGGGTGAAGTGACAGGGGGCACGGCGAGGCATGCTTGTAATCCTAGGACGCTGGAGACTGAGACGGGAGGATCCCACGTTCAAGGCCAGCCTCAGCAACTTAGTGAGACCTCAGCAGCAACTTAGACCCTGTTTCAAAATAAAATAGGGCTACGGGTATAGCTCAGAGGTAGAATGTTCCTGGGTTTCATCCCAGCACTAAAAGAAAAAGAAAAGCCTGTCTTGTTTCTGCAGCTGCCGTCACCATTAGGTGACCTCCTGGGACAACGGGCTGTTTTTTTTTTTTATCACTTGCTTTCTCTCTACTTGAGAAGTGAGGCCCTTGGGGATTAGAGGAGAAGCCAAGCCTGAGCTTTCTCCCCCTCCCCTTCCCTTAACACTTCTACCACGCGTTAGAATACAGGACAACTTTTACTAGGGTTTACTCCCCCTAGCTGGTATGCATTTGGGGAAGGGATGCTCTGCACAGAGTTGGGTTCAGATCTTTAGGACGTGAAGCCACAGTGTAGAACCATTTCATTTGAACTACAGAGAGTGGGAAGGAGATGCAGGATTTCTGATATAAGTGGAGGGTCCATGTCTGGCAGAAGCCTGACTTCCCTGACTTGCCCAGGTATCAACAAGATCGGGATTCCCTGTGACTGCGAACAGCGCCGGCTCAGAACCTATGTCCAGCAGAACTCAAGGAAATGCCGTGGTCTCTGGGATGGACGCCATTTAGCATCTGCCCAGCCACCTGCTCCCCTGCCCACCTGGCTCCAGTGATGCACGAAATCCTTTTAACAGGGACAGAGCCTTTCCTTCTGCAAATAAATAAATGGGGACTTAAAACCCCGACGAAAGCCCAGTTTGTAAGGAGATTAGAGGATTGGGTTGGCAATGGGCATCTATTTGTAACCAGAGGGATCTTCCGTAGAAGATCATAGCACACGAGCTCGAGAAAGCAAAAACGGTGTAGCCATCCGTATTTCATGGAAAGAACACAGAGGCTGTTTGCAGAGCCTAGACTTTGCTGAGGGAAGAGGAGAAGCCTGCACTAATCCGGACTCTTCGAGGATTAGTTTAGGGCCCCAGTACAAAAGGGGAAAGCAAAAGGGACCCTCGATCTCAAAGGAAAACTTGGCATTTGTCAATAAATCAATAAAGCCCCTTCCCCCACTAGACTATAACTAGGTTTGTGGCCCAATTAGGAGAAAATGCTAACAAGTTATTTATTTCCATTTTAATTGAATAGAGGTCTTCCATTACTCTCTGCATTCTTTTATTTCAAAAAAGTGTGTGTGTGTGTGTGTGTGTGTGTGTGTGTGTGTGTTACTGGAGATTGAACCTAAGTGTGTTTTACCTCTGAGCCACACCCCCAGTCCTTTTGATTTATTTATTATTATTTTTATTTTAAAACAGGGTTTTTCTGGGTGTGGTTGCTCACACTTGGAATCCCAGCATTTAGGAGGCTAAGACAGGAGGATTGCAGTTCGAGGTCCTTTGCAACTCAGTGAGACCCTGTTTCAAAATAAAGATTAAAAAATAGGGCTGGGGATATAGCTCAGTGATAGAATGCCCTTGGGTTCCATCTCCAGTACTGCAAAAAATAAAATAAAATAAAATAAATAAATAAATAAATAAATAAATAAATAAATAAAATAGGATTTCACTAAGTTGCTGAGTCTTACTAAATAATTCAGGCTGACCTCAAACTTGTGATCCTCCTGTCTCAGCCTCCCAAGTACTGGGATTACATCTCAGCCTCCCAAGTACTGGGATTACAGGCATGTGCCACCACACCCAGTGTATTTCAAGTTTCTTATAGTTTAAAAAAATCCAAGGATAAATTGAAAAGTTCCCATCAGTACAATGAAATACTGACTGGCTATTTTTTTATTTTTTTTAATGGTTAGATGGATGGAGAATGGAACCCCGGGGCATTCTACCTCCAAGCGACACCCTCAGCCCTGTTTTTTATTCTTTATTTTTGAAACAGGGTCTCACTGAGTTGCAAAAGGGCCTCACTAAGTAGCTGAGGCTGGCTCTGCGAACCACGATTCTCCTATCTCAGCCTCCCAAATGCTGGGATTCGAAGCATGCACCACCACGCCCAACTAGCAATGATGGCTTTTATTTTTATTTTAGAGAAAAATATCTACATATGTTCTCACATAGAAAGATCTTCAGGAAACAGTAAAGCTTGGGAGAGAGAAGAGCAAGTTTAGAACAATGTTCTGTGGTTGGTCGTTTAGGTGTTATTTGGCGGTGATGGTGGGTTTTCTTTGGTGGGGTTTGTTCGCTTTTTTTTTTCAGTGCTAGGGATTGAACTCAGAACCTCCTCCATGCCCAGCAAGTGCTCTGCTGCTGAGCCGAAACTCCAGGGATGGTGAACTTTCACCCAATCCTATCTGAATGAAATATTTTTCCAACCCATGTGTATTGCTCTTGTGACGGGCCTCAAGTTACAGCTAGAGGAGATGATAAGTTCGTTAACATTAGCCACATTAGGCACCTGTGTATGATATGAGTTTTTTCCCCTATGAGCATGACTATTATAATCATAGCACCGCAATGATTGTTTCTTTGTTTTTGTTGTTTGTTTGTTTGTTTGTTTGTTTGCCTGACTGAGGATGGAGCCCCGGGGCATTCTACCTCCAAGCGACACCCACAACCTTATTTTTTTTTTTTTTTTGTGGGTCTGGGGATGGCACCCAGGGGCATTTGACCTCCGAGCTACGCCCCCTGCCCTACTTTTTATTCTTTATTTCGAAACAGGGTCTCACTAAGTTGCGGAAGGCCTCACTAAATAGCTGAGGCTGGACATGAACCATGATCCTCCAGTCTCAGCCTCCCAAATGCTGGGATTACAAGCGTGCGCCCCCACACACGGCTATCAGCCCTATTTTCTATTCTTTATTTTTGAAACAGGGTCTCACTGAGTTGCAAAAGGCCTCGCTAAGTAGCTGAGACTGGCTCTGTGAACCGCGATCCTCCTATCTCAGCCCCCCGAATGCTGAGATTAGGAGCGTGCGCCACCATGCCCAGCTAGCAATGATGGCTTTTATTTTTTTATATTTTTTTTAATTTGGAAACAGGGTCTAAGTTGCTGAGAGCCTCATTAAGTAGCTGAGGCTGGCTTCGAACCTGCACAATTCTCCTGTCTCAGCCTCCCAAGCAACGGAATTAGAAGCGTGAGCCGCCATGGCTGGCCAGGAATGGCTTTTTTATTCAACCTGTGAGGCAGAAACAAGAGTCTCAACCTCTCCCAGGTCACTGTACTGCCGCTGGAACAGGGGCTGTCCTTGCCTGGCCTCTTTCCTGATTTGACACTTGGATATTTGCACAAGGGGGCCTTGACAGATGCCAGCCACAGAGTCGATGACAGGCCCCAGGGTACATTTGTTTTATTACTTCCAGCTCCTGGTCGCCTGTCCCATGGCCGGCCGTAAGAGCCCCTTTCTCTTATCTACACCAAGCAAGAGTCAAAAGTTCTCGTGAGTGTGATTATAGACGGGCCAGGCTGGAAAACTTCCTGATAATACCTAAATTCCTTTGGAAGAGCGGGGCTTGGAAGCAGGTCAGGGGAGCTAAGAGGCGGCAGCACATGGTGTCCTGGGCAGCTAGATATAAACCACAGGAAGGTTGGCGACGCAAAATGAGAGGGACAATGCAAAGGTGCCATTACAGTTCCCTCCCCTCTGGGCTGATAATCTATCTCCCAAGACAGTTTATCTGTGACCCTAGAAAGGCCATGCAGAGACCTGAAACAGGACCTCTGCGCATGAGAGCCACTGAGGACTTGCAAAGAGACACAGAGGACATGGGGAATCAAAATAATAATAATGTGCCGGGTGTGGTGGCTTGTAACCCCAGTGCTTAGGTGCTCTGGGTTCCAGCCCCAGGAAGATCACACCGGTTCGAAGCCAGCCTCAGGTACTTAGTGAGGCTCTCAGCAGCTTAGTGAGACCATTTCTAAATAAAATATAAAATAAGTCTGGGAATGTAGCTCAGAGGTAGAATACCCCCGGATTCCATCCCCTATACCATACACACACACACACACACACACACACACACACACAATAATAATAATAATTATTATTATTATAATGATGATGATAATGAGAAATAAAAATCAAATGGAAGTCTGTTCTTTCTTTTTCTTTTGCTTTTCCTTTTTCTTTTTCCGTTTTAGTACTAAGGATTGAGAGCACAAGGGCATTCTACATCCAAGCTACACACTCAACCTGTTGTGTTTTTTTTTTTCTTTTTTTTTTATGGTACTGAGGATTGAACCTTGGAATTCTGTCTCCAAGCTCTATCTTCAGCCCTTTTTAATTTTTGTTGTTGTTGTTGTTGTTGTTGTTGTTGTTGTTGTTGTTGTTGTTGTTTTGAAACAGGGTCTTGCTAGGTTGCTCTGAGTCTCACTGAGTTGTTAGAACTGGTCTTGAACCTGTGATCCTCCTGTCTCAACCTCCCAAGAACTGGGGTAAAAGGCATACACCACCACACACACCTAGCCCTTTTTAAATTTTATTTTATTTTTCTTTTGAAACAGGGTTTCACTAGGTTGCTGAGAATCTTGCTATGTTTCTAAGGCTGGTCTCGAACCTGTGATCCTCTCGTCTCGGCCTCCCAAGTACTGGAATTACAGACATGTGTTTCTGAGGTTCATTTATGGCTTTTATAAAGAATTCTGCTTTGGTGGAAGGGGCTCTTTGGGACACTGCAGTGACATTAGCTGATTCTGACATTTGGGAATTTAAACTGAGTAGCTGGCCTCTCTTACCGTTCTTGTATTGGTACGTTATAATTACACATTACAGTGGGATTTATTGCTTCATACTTGTACATACACGTAGCATAATTTGGTTATTTTAATTCCCCAATTCCTCCCTTCCTCATTCTTCCCTTTGGGTCTAGCTTAATTCTTATTAGAAAAGTTTGCTAATCCCTGCATGCCTCGTGCCCGCTTTGTGTTTGAACATGACGTACTTGGAGTGTTGTCATGTCTGTGCGGGTCCTCATGGTGAAGCCTGGGGCACAGGGATGTCGGACATTTTGCTAGTTAGACCAAGATTTTCCATTCCTCATTGTTATGAATTAGATTTAGAATGTTCCCAAGAACTCACCTGGTAGGCAAGGCGGCCATGTTGGAGGTGGGGCTTAGTTTCTGGGGGTGTGGCCCATGATAGTGTGTCCCTCCTGGGTCCACCCACCTGCAGCCCCTTTTGCTCTCTGCTTCATGCTCGATGCCCCAGGAAGCGTGGCTACCTCTCCTCCTCGGAAGCTAGCCCCCACACACTGTGACCTCTGAAATCTCCAGGTCTGTGAGCCAACGACTCTTTCTTCGTCAAAGATTTGTTTCTCAGGTGTTTGGGTCACAGCAGTGAGAACGTTCATGGAAACACCCAGAGAAAATGTGCGGAGGAATACATAAAACCGAAAATAAGGTTTAGCTGGACACGGTGGTGTACACCTTTAATCCCAGTATTTGGAAGGCTAAGACAGGAGGATCGCAGGTTCACAGCCAGCCTCAGCTACTCAGTGAGGCTCTATGCAACTGAGACCCTTTATTCAAAAGAAAGAATAAAAAATAGAGTTGGGGGTGTAGCTCCAAGGTAGAATGTCCCAAAATTTAATAAAAAAAAATGATTGAAAAAATACATAAACCTGAATTTAAAGTTCTAGCCAGGTAGCATATGCCTTTCATCCCAGTATCTGGGAGACTGAGACAGGAAGATTGCTGGTTTGAGGCCAGCCTTGGCAACTTAGTGAGACCCTATTTAAAAATAAAAAGTGGGGCATGGTGGCACATGCTTGTAATCCCAGTACTTGGTTGGCTGAGACAGGAGGATCACTCCAGTTCAAAGCCAGCCTCAGCTACTTAGTGAGGCTCTCAGCAACTTAGTGGGACCCTATTTCCAAGTAAAAATGTAAAATAGGTCTGGTAGTATAGCCCAGAGGTACATGGCCCATGGGTTCTAAAAAATAAAAAATAAAGAGGGCTGAGGGAGTATCTTGAAGGTAAAATGCCTTTGGATTTAATTCCCAGTACCAAAAAGGGAGGAAAAAAAGAAAAGAAAAGAAAATTTTAACAATGCTGGAGGTGGTGGCTCACACCTATAATTCCATTACTTGAGAGGCTGAGATAGGAGGATCACAGATTTGAAGACGGCCTCAGCAACACAGCAAGATTCTCAGCAACCAACAAGACACTGTTTTGAAACAAAAAAGAAAAAGGGCTGGGGGTGTAGGTCTGAGAGAGAATGCCTCTGGGTTCAATCCCTAGCACCACAAAATAAATAAATAAATAAATTAATAATTTAACAAATGAAGATAAAGATCTAATACATCACACATTCTTCCTTCCAAGTAGGACATTTTGATGAAAATGAGTTCTATATAGAAAACTGAATAATTTAAAAATACATCCTCACTATTTTATAAAAACAATCATATCCCCCTCCCCATATAGAGAGATAGGTAGCCATTTTCTACCTAGCTTAATAAAAAGGCATCTGGATTCTCATACCTGCATTTTTCATATCCTAGCACATTACTTTTAAGTACATGAAGGAAATCTATGTTCACCCAATTACATAATTAAAAAGAGAAGGCATTTATTTACTTATTTATTTATTTATTTATTTATTTATTGTAGTACTGGGGATAGAACCCAGGGGCATTCTACCTCTGAGCTACACCCCCAGCCCTATTTTTTATTCTTTATTTTGAAACAGGGTCTCGCTGAGTTGCAGAGGGCCTCGCTAAGTAACTGAGGCTGTCTGAGAACCCGCGATCCTCCCGAATGCTGGGATTACAGGCTTGCACCACCACGCTTGTCCTCGGGGGACAGGGATGCCCGTTTCTGACAGGATTGACCCATAGAAGCCTTTACGAAGCAGCCCTTCTCTGCTGCGGAGATGCTCACCCGAATCTCGGTTTCCCACCCTCAGGTAACCAGGTGAGCTTCTCCAAATCGGCGGACGCGTTTGCCTTTGAAGAAGATAGCAGCAGCGATGGGCTTTCTCCAGATCAGACGCGAAGCGAGGACCCCCAGAGTTCAGCGGGATCCCCCTCAGATGCTAAAACCACAGAGGCCCCTTTGGCCGGCCCGCTTGGGACCAGCCAGGTAAGCAGTGCCTAAAAACACTGTATCTCAATTTTGTCTTTTTTTTTTTTTTTTTTTTTTTTTTACATAGTCTTAAAGGCAGGACTTCTACTTGGAGACCTGAGAGCTGTCTCTTGCTGATGTTATCTGAACGTTTTGTCTCACTCTGGTCAGCCCGGGCATCCTGTCTGTCATGGCAGAGAAGCAGAAAATACTGGAAGAGAATTCCTAGAACTATATTCTTTGACTTAGCTTTTGAGCATCTATTGGCAGAGTAGGTATCTTTTGTCTTCCATCTTTGTGAACAAGATAACGGAGACTCAGTGAGCTTAGGGTGAGGAACTTCCCAGCAGTCTCCTGGTCTGAAGCACCGAGCAGGTCTGATCTGAAGGTTTACCCTCTTTCTTTACACCAAAGGGTTGTTACAGGGTGTCCAGGGGATGGGGAGAAGGAAGTGTTGGCTGTCTATAAGGCATAGAAGTCCTAATTGGTTCTACCGTTAACCATTGTCTCATCACCAAGCCGCTACAAGATCAGCACCCACCCTCTTCCCAAGCACAGTCTTCTCCTCTTTCTGGACAAATCCACAAATCCTCAAGAGTAAAGAATGTATATCGAAGCTGGACAAGGTGAATCACGCGCTTAAGAGGCTGAGATAGGGGCATCGCAGGTTCAAGGCCAGCCTCAGCAACTAAGCAAGACCTTGTTTCAAAATTTAAAATATGAAGCCGAGTGTGGTGGCGCACCTTTGTAATCCCAGCATTTGGGAGGCTGAGACAGGGATCGTGGTTCACGGACAGCTTCAGCTACTTAATGAGGCCCTCTGCAACTCAGTGACACCCTATTTCAAAATAAAGAATAAAAAATCGGGCTGGGGGTGTAGCTTGGAGGTAGAATGCCCCCTGTGTTCTATTCCCAGTACCAAAAAAAATTAAAAATTAAAAATATTGCTGGGCATGGTGGTGCACACTTGTAATCCCCGCACTTGGGAGGCAGAGACAGGAGGATCGCACAGGTTCAAAGCCAGCCTCGCTGGCTTAAGAGACCCTATTTCCAAATATATATATATATATATATATATATATATATATATATATATATATATATGCCTGGGAGTGTAGCCCAGAGGAGAAGGGCTTCCAGGAACCCCAGTACCAAAAATAAATAAATAAATAAATAAATAAATAAATAAATAAAAATATTGCTGGGTGTGGTGGCGCACACTTGTAATCCCCGCGCTTGGGAGGCAGAGACAGGAGGATCACACAGGTTCGAAGCCAGCCGCACTGGCTTAAGAAACCCTGTTTCCAAATGAAAATATAAAAAATAGTGTCTGGGAGTGTAACCCGGAGGTAGAAGGGTTTCCAGGAACCCCAGTACCACCAAAAAAATTATATATATATATATATATACACATTAAAAAGTGAACTAGGGCCGGGTGTGGTGGCGCATGCTTGTAATCCCCACGCTTGGAGGTGGAGACGGGAGGATCGCACAGGTTCCAAGCCAGCCTTGCTGGCTTAAGACACCCTGTTTTCAAATATAAATATAAAATAGGTCTGGGAGTGTAGCCCGGAGGTAGAAGGGTTTCCAGGAACCCCAGTACCACACACACACACACACACACACACACACACACACACACAAAATGAACTAGGGCTTGGGGTGTAGTTCAGAGGTAGAATGACCTTGGGGTTCATTTCCCAGTACCATAAAACCAACCAAACCAAACCAAGAATGTATATGGAAAACACTAGTAAGGAACATTTATGAAGAACAAGGATGGATATAGACAATAGCCACTGTTGGGCTGTTCATTCTGGGCCAGGGGCCATGCTGGACACTTTACAAAACATTGCCTCCTCTGAGATCCCAATTCCCTCCAGGTGGGTGGCATAGATGGGGATTCTTTTTTTTTTTTTTTTTTTTTTTAATGGTACTGGGGTTCCTGGAAACCCTTCAACTCTGGGCTAACATTCCCACGGGCTACACTCCCAGACCTATTTTTTAACTTTATGTGGAAACAGGGTCTCTTAGGCCAGCGAGGCTGGCTCCGAACCTGCCCGATCCTCCTGTCTCCGCCTCCCAAGGGCGGGGATTACAAGCGTGCGCCACCACGCCCCGCATGAAACACATCTATTTGGAAGCAACTTGGCAAGGCGAATTTTACTTTTTGCAAAAAAAGGATCCCGCCATCACTAAAGTTGGGTAGGCAAGAACGATGTGGTCTGGGTACTTTATTTTCAGCCCAGGGCTCCTGTGCTGCGCTCCTATTGGTGGGAGCCTGGACTCGCAATCTTTACGCCATTGGCTACAAAGGATGCTGGGGAAAAGGTTGGCACTTGCAATTTCCAGGAAGCCTGTCTTTACAGAAAATACAAGCACACACGAGGTGGTAGTATGGTAGAATGGTGGTTCTACAAAGTGGGGCCTAAATAAGGTATTTCTTTGATAGAAAAGATATAATGAGCCGGGCGTGGTAGCGCACGCTTGTAATCCCTGCGCTTGGGAGGCGGAGACAGGAGGATCGCGCAGGTTCGAAGCCAGCTTCTCTGGCTTAAGAGACCCTGTTTCCAAATAAAAAAGATAAAAATAGGTCTGAGAATGTAGCCCGGAAGTAGAAGGGTTTCCAGGAACCCCAGTACTACCAAAAAAAAAAGAAAAGAAAGAAAGAGAAAAAAGAAAAGATCTAATTATATTCTTACACTAGTATGATGGTGTGTGTAAAGCCTCTTAAAGGGGACATGTGGGGTTTCACGCATCCTCATGAAGAAGATACACTAACACGAACATGATATGGAGAATGTTTTCAGCCCCAGCTCTACCTGGTACCCCCCGCCAGACCACCCCTTCCTTTTTAGAAGAGTTCCCTCCTTCTCCTGACCTTAAAGGGATTATTCCATGGTCTGAAATTAAATACACAGCCAGGTGTGGTGGCGCACGCTTGTAATCCCCGCACTTGGGAGAATCACACAGGTCCGAAGCCAGCCTCAGCTACTTAGCAACTTAGTGAGACCCTGTTTCCAAATAAAGTATAAAATAGGTCTGGGAGTATAGCCCGGAAGTAGAAAAGCCCCTGGGTTCCACCCCCAGTACCACACACACACACACACACACACACACACACACACACACAAATACAGTTTCTGCCTTTCTGAGCCATCATGCTCGGGACCAGACATGTTTCAGATTTAGGTTTTTTGTTTTGTTTTTTTTTGTTTTGTTCTTACATTGGGGAATATTGCATCTACAAAATGAGAGAGCTAGAGGATGAGAGCCAAGTCTAAACACAAAATTCATTTATATCTCATACACACCTTAGCCATGGAACCTGAAGGTAACTGTATATAGTATTTTTTTTTTTTTTTTTTTTTTGCTGGTCTGGGGATGGAACCCAGGGGCATTTGACCTCCGAGCTACACCCCTTGCCCTATTTTTTATTCTTTATTTTGAAACTGGGTCTCACTGAGTTGCAGAGGACCTCACTAAGTAGCTGAGGCTGTCCGCGAACCAATCCTCCGGCCTCAGCCTCCCGAATGCTGGTATTACAAGTGTGCGCCACCACGCCTGGCTTGTATATCGTATTTTTAATGACTTTTGTACATGAAACAAAAGCTCCGTGCTATGGAGTTTTTCCACGTGGGTCATCACATTGGGCCTCAAAAATTTTCAGCTTTTGGAATTTGGTATGAGGGATTGCTCACCTTGGATTTGAAACCTTATCTTTTCTCCTCCTACTGAAAAGTCCCAAGGAGATTATCAGTGCCAGTCGTAATAATTCTTATCCAGGGCTCTGCTGCCCAAAGCCGCTAGTCCCAGGTCACTTCCATTCCCATCCTCACCCCATCAGAGAAAACTTGAAGCTGCCAGAAAAAGATGTGGAAGTGGAAGGGGAGAGGCATAAAAGCAGAGCTGAAATGTTCATTGTGCAGGGGTTTACCATCAAAGCGTTTTCCCTTTCCCTGCATGCCGCAGCTGGCTCCGGCAGCCAGACCCCTTTGGGAACATCAAACGGTGCGTCAGGCCATTTGCACCTATTATTCTGACAGTAAATGTCTCGGCTTCTGATTTAAGAATGGTTCGAGAAGAAGACAGGGTTGTTGTTTTTTTCTTTCTCTCTGCTTAGCACGAGGTGGGGAGGGCTTGGGGGGTTGGGAGAAGGGAGCAAGCCCTGAGCAGTGCAGGAAAAGGGCCTTTTATGCCATTTCACCGGCAGCCGTGGCTGACAGATGGGGCAGGGGGTCCCGGGGCCGCTGGCAGGTGCCGGGGCTCAGAGAAGAGCCCAGAAGCTCGGTTCCGACCCCCAGGGGAGAGCTTGGGCAGCCCCTGCTCCTCAGTGTCAGACTCACAGCGTAGGAATGTGGGAGAGGAAGAGATGATAATTATTCCTTTTTTGGAGTCGTCAGCAGACAGAAATATGCTTCTCGTAAAGGTTTGCACGGGCCCGTACCCACACACACACAGATTACACACGTGCCCATGTGTGTTTGCACAGAGACACACATGCATATGCACACATACACATATATGCACAGATACATATACATGCACAGACACACACACATATATATACACATATACACACACACACACATATATATATACATCAGTATATCCTGGCCTGGGTATACACACATGCATATACTCATGCATACACATACACACAAATGTACACTCTCATTTATGTATTTACTGCTATACACATATATCCCCATATGTGTATGCATGTGTGCAGATATGCACACAAAAATATATACGCACACACATGTGCAATACACACATACGCATATACACATGAATATACTCATGCATACACATACAAATTACACTCTCAGACTAGTACTCATATATATATGTGTATATTTTTTACACATACAAATAGTCATATATATATGACAAGAAGTGTATACATATACACCCACACACATATATATTCATACCTATACACAGAGGCATGTATGCACGTATATATGCACAGACCTATATACCTCACATGGACATACACATATACAAATACACATGCATATACTCGTGCACACACAGACACACACAAGGCACACGCCTCCATACTCATACACATATTTACATATACATACATATGCTCACACATGTAGTCATACTCACACATACGCAAACATGCATGTGCTTATGCACACACATACACACGCACTTTCCCTCTAACCACTCATATTATTTTCCTTTTCCTTTGCTTGCTGTTCCCCCTTGACCCCCCAAAATTCCCACAGGACTCTCCTCTCTTCCTTTGTCAATCTCATTATTAAGTCCGACAGGTGGATCTTGTCACAGACAGGTGGAGCCCTCCTGCAGCGTGACCAGATGTCCCATCTGCCTAGACCAAGCCCATCCTGTCCCCTTCTGGAGTCATTATTTAAAATGCTCCTCTGCATTTTAAATATGGATGACAAATTCGGCATCATCCTCCTGGAGGGAGCAGCCTGTTTTGTTTTGTTTTTGCTTTTGTTTTGTTTTTTTTGGAAAAGAAGCAGGTCAGCAGTCACAGCGCCAGTGCAGAGGGCTCTGCGGCAAGGCGGCTTCTATTCCCGCACCCTAAACATGCTGAAATCTCAATTTCAGGATCTTGCTTCTGGCTCAGAAAATGACAAGAGCGACTCCACCTCGCAGCCCAGCAACCAGGCAGACCCGGGGAAGCAGAGCCTCGTTCCCCTCGGCACCCCCAGCCCCATGCACGCCGCTGTCAAGGTACGGACAGGCCAGCCCCCGGGCCTCTGCCTGGGCCCCTGCTCCCAGAGCCAGTGTGAGGACAGCTTCCTAAATCCAGTCTGATGATGTGGGGAGAATTAATGGATTCAAACATAGGTCCAGTCCACTACAAACACAGCGGAATTGAGAAATGGCCCTAAGGTCCTATTACCCATGCACCATGAATGGGCTCCTGTGCAGGGGAGAAGCTCGCATGGTTGCATCTCTTTGGGCCCATGACTTATATTTCTGACTTTAAAGAGTTCATGAAGGCCCGGCGTGGTGGTGCACGCTTGTAATCCCAGCATTCGGGAGGCTGAGACGGGAGGATCGCGGTTCGCGGACAGCCTCAGCTACTTAGTGAGGCCCTTTGCAACTCATTGAGACCTTGTTTCAAAATAAAGAATAAAAAATAGGGCTAGGGGTGTCGTTTGGAGGTAAAATGTCCCTGGGTTCCATTCCCAGTAACACATAAAAAAAAAGAGAGAGAGAGAGAGAGAGTTCATGAGCTCTCCCTAAAGATAGACAGTATTAGATTGTAATGCATACCAGATTTGCAAGTGCCACCAAAGGAGTATGGGAAAGTTGAATTTTCTACAAAGAAAGCAGCCCTGCAGGCTTTGCATAGTGTAAAGGTGTCTCAGCCAGCCAGGCGCAGTGGTGCATGCCTATAATCCCAGTACTGAGGAAGCTGGGTACCCGAAGGATCGCAGGTTCAAGGCCAGCGCTCGGTAACTTAGTGAGACCCTGTTACAAACAAAAATAAAAAGGGCTAGGGGCACCAGGCATGGTGGCTCACGCTTGTAATCCCCGCGCTTGGGAGGCGGAGACGGGAGGATCACTCAGGTTCGAAGCCAGCTTCTCTGGCTTAAGGGACCCTGTTTCCAAAAATAAAATAGGTCTTGGAGTGTAACCCGGAGGTAGAAGGGCTTCCAGGAACCCCAGTACCACCACCAAAACAAAACAAAACAAAAAGGGCTAGGGGTGTAGCTCAGCAGTAGAACACTCCTGGGTTCAATTCCCAGTAACACACACACACGCACACAGCTTGAATCATTCATTCAAGCCCATCTCCCTAAGGACATAGACCTAAGGAAGGAGACATTCCATTCCCAGTAGACAGATAGCTGGAATCATTACAATCTCTGTCTTAGTTTTCATATCATTACAGTTAATAGTTCTCAGAGTACTCAGAGTACTCTCTCTCCTCCCCTGCCTAGCAGTCATCGGATCCCTTGCATAATTTTTTAGACTTTCATTAGCACGTTGCAATTATGCACCGCAATGAAATTCAAAGCAACACAGACTCCCCGGCACACAGCCCCGGTGCGTCTCCCCCTGGGTCTCGCCCCGCTCCTGTTCCTGTTAGCGAGCTCGTTGTGATGCCTTCGCGTACCAACATGGCGTTATTTGAACCGTTTCCTCCCTCAATTCTCTCTTTCTCTTTTTTGACTGTGTTTCCCTCTTTCTCTAGCTCCCACCCAGGAGAAAACATATGACTCTTGACCTCCGAGTCATTGTGACTAGCTGATGTCACTAAGCATGTGATTCTCTACCTCCATCTTTTATTTTTTATTTTTTGCAAACGACACGATTCTACTCTTGTTTAAGGCTGAGTAAATCCCCACTGTGTGGCTGGACCGCATTGCAGTCCTCTGTGGATGGACACCTAGGTTGGTTCCATCCTTGGACAATTGTGAATTGCGCTGCTCTAGACGCTGGTGTGCCTTCATCCCTCTAGTATTCTGACTTTAATTCTTTGGGGAAGATAAAGAGAAGTGGGAGGGCTGGGTCACATGGTGGTTCCCTTCCTAATTTTTGGAGAAACCTCCACATGGATCCCCACAGTGCTACAATTTGGTCAATAATGCGTTCCTATTCTCCCACATCCTTAACAGCATTTATTATTGTTTGTATTTTTTTTCTTTTGTGATACTGGGGATGGAACCCAGGTGCATTCTACCTCCAAGCGACACCCCCAGCCCAATTTTTTATTCTTCATTTTGAAACCGGGTCTCACTGAGTTGCAAAGGGCCTCACTAAATAGCCGAGGCTGTCCGCGAACCGTAATCCTCCTGTCTCAGCCTCCCGAATGCTGGGATTACAAACCTGTGCCACTATGCTGGGCTATGTTTGTATTATTTTGTGTGTGTGTGTGTGTGTGTGTGTGTGTGTGTGTGTGTGTCATATCATTTTTTAATTTTTTATTGGTGCACTGTATTCATACATCATAATGGGATACAAAACTTGTGTAGACATACATGCACACATCGCCCAGTTAGCCCCTACCCAATTCCCACCCCATTCCCTCCCCATCCCTCCTTCCCATGCCTGGCTTAGTGGTTGATGACTGCCATTCTACTTGGAGTTAGATGAAGTCTCAGAGTAATTTTTATTTGCATTTCCCTGATTGTTAGTGATGTTGAAAATTTTTTAAATATATTTGTTGGCCATTTGTATTTCCACTGTGTAGAAGTATTTATTTGGTTCAATTTTTTTTTCCTTTTTATTCATCTTCCTTTCTTTCTTTGGTGCTGGGGCTGGAACCCAGGGCCTCCCACATGTTGGGCAAGTGCTCTGGCACTGAGTTACAACCACACACACACACACACACACACACACACACACGTGTATATATGTGTATATATGTATATATGTGTATATATGTATACATATGTATATGTGTATATGTGTACACACATGTAATACAGACGTGTATGTGTGTATATGTATGTGTATGTATATGTGTACATGTGTGTATACATGCATATGTACATATATATGTATATGTGTGCTAGAGATTGACCAAGGGGCATACCTCCAAGCTATACTCTCTAGCATTTTCTTTTTCTTTCTTTTTTTTTTTTTTCTTGGTGGTACTGTGGTATTGGAAGCCCTTCTACCTCCGGGCTACGCTCCCAGACCTATTTTTTATATTTTTTAAATTTGGAAACAGGATCTCTTAAGCCAGTGTGGCTGGCTTCGAACCTGCGTGATCCTCCTGTCTCTGCCTCCCAAGCGCAGGGATTACAAGCGTGCGCCACCACGCCCGGCATCATTTTTTTGTTTTGAAACAGGGTCTCCCTAAGTTACTGAGGAGCTCCCCAAGTTGCTGAGGCTGGCCAGCCACGAACTTGCAATCCTCCTGTCTCAGCCTCCCAAGTCCTGGGATTACAGAGCCATGCCTGGCTCCTTCGTATTTTATATCAAATGACTAGATTTGGGAACTTGTTTCTCAACTCTAAAACAACTTTATGCATGCTGAGATGACTCTGGTGGGATTTAAGAACAAAGGAGGGGGATGTACCTTGAAGTAAGCATCAGTAATAAAGTAAGGCCTTTGCGTTCTAAATGGATGGTAGGCCTTTTGGTTTCCCAGGAAAGCTCCCTCACCAAGCCACAATAGCACAGAGCCAGCTTACATACAACTGATCCAGCTCAATGACTCTGAAATTATGCGATTAGGGGTGAACTGTGTGCCTTGCAGGTAAAGGATGAGGATACGATTCACATTTCTTCTGATGCTATATGTAAAGAGAGATGTTATTAATATTTCTATGAGAACATTTAAATCTCGCATAATTCAGGTTAGCGAAGCTGTCAACCTCATTTTACTAAGAAGGTATGATTGGAGCCCAAAGGAAAGACAGGTCACTCAATGAAGAGAGGGACTGATGCTGGTACCCAGCTGGCGTAGTGGGGATAGTTGTCTACATATGAACCATCATCTCTTCATCTGTTTCTTTTGTGTGTGTGTGGTACTGGAGATTGAACCCAGGGGCATTCTACCTCTGAGCTACACCCCCAACCCTATTTATTTATTTTCTGGTTGTCCTGGGGTTCCTGGAAGCCCACCTACTTCCGGGCTACACTCCTGGACCCTTTTTTTTTTTTTTTTTTGCAAATAAGGTCTCTTAAGCCAGCGTGTCTGGCTTCGAACCTGCGCGATCCTCCCGTCTCCGCCTCCCAAGCGCGGGGATTACAAGCGTGCGCCACCACGCCCGGCTCATTTTTATTTTTTGCAACAGGACCTCACTCCTTGCTGAGGCTGTCCTTGTGCTGGGATTACAGGTGTGCTCCATCACGCCTAGCTAGACATCACCCCTTCTGATTGGTCAAGGCTTTTGCATCACAGCTGTTAAAAGCCCTGGAGGTTAGATGGTACCAGAAGGCTTTCTCTGAGAAGGAGACAGTTGAACTAAGGATGAAACATCTCTACCCCTTTGATGTGATAAGATTTGCATGATGCCAATAAAAGCGTGCAAGACCTCCTACATCCTAAGAGTAATAGAGAGGTACTCTGCACTCTCCAAGAGGGTGCATCTCAACATTGAATGAAACCTAATTCCTGCCCTCAAGGAACCTACCGTCTAGTTGGGTTATCAGGACCACCACGAGTCCAAGAGTGTCTTGTGCAAGTAAGAAATATGTGCCCCCAAGGACTTAAATACATGTCTCTCCAGAGATAAACAAATCGCAAACAAATACCTGGAAAGTTTTCAGATATCATTCACTCAGAGGAAAATGCCAGTTCAAACCACAATTAAATACCAGTTCACATGCATTAGAATGGTTTTCTTTTTCTTTCTTTTTTTTTCCCCCCCTTTGGTGGTACTGGGGGTGGAACCCAGAGGCTTTTCTACCTCCAGGCTATACCCCCAGACCTATTTTATATTTGATTTGGAAACAGGGTCTCAGTAAGTTGTTGAGAGTCTCACTAAGTAGCTGAGGCTGGCTTCGAACCTGTGCGATTCTCCTGTCTCAGCCTTCCAAGCGCGGGGATTACAAGCGTGCGCCGCCACGCCCGACTTAGAATGGTTTTAATTTAAAAAATAAAATGTAAGCTCCCGCGTGTTGATGGAGACATTGAGTAATTGGAACCTGTCTGCACCAGTGGTGGGGTGTAAGTGGGTGGTACCGCTGTAGAAAACAGGCAGGCAGTTTCTCAATTGTTTGTTTGTTTGTTTTTGTGATACTGGGGATGGAACTCAGGGGCATTCTATCTCCAAGCTACACCTCCAGCCCTATTTTTTTCTTCTTTATTTTGAAACAGGGTCTCACTGAGTTGTAAAGAGCCTTACTAAGTAGTAGCTGAGGCTGTCTTTGAACCGTGATCCTCCCGTCTCAGCCTCCAAAATGCTGAGATTACAAGCGTGTGCCACCACGCCCAGCTCAAGAGTTTAAAAGTAGAGTTACCATATGACCCAGAAATTCCCCTCCTAGGTCTATACCCTGAAGATAGGAAAACAGGTGTTCAGACAAAAACACATAGATGAACATTTCCATCAGCACTATTTACAATAGCTACAAGCTGGAACCAACTCAAATTTCCATCAGCCGATGAGTGAATAAGTAACATGTGGCCTATCTATACAATGGAATATTAGTCAGCCCTAAAAAAAAAAAGGAGTGGCTTTCTGGCACTTTCTGGAAAATGAATGTACCTTGGGAATATTATGCTGAGGACAAGAAGCCACTGGTATAATTTCATTTATATGAAATATCCGGCTTAGGCAGATCTATCAAGACCTGAAGCATATCAGTCAGTGGTTGTCAGGGGAGGGAAACGGGGGTGGGAAGTAATTGCTTAATGAACTGTGGTTCCTTTTTGGGAGGGGTCTGGAAATGGAACCCAGGGGCATTCTATCTCCAAGCTACACCCACAGCCTTATTTTTTAGTCTTTACTTTGAAACAGGGTCTTATTGAGTTGCAAAGGGCTTCACTAAGTAGCTGAAGCTGTCCAGGAACCGAGTTCCTCCTGTCTCAGCCTCCCAAACCCTGGGATTACAAGCATGAGCCACCTTTTGAAGTGACCAAAATGTCCTGGTAGCTGGTATGGTGGTCCATGCTTATAATCCCAGCATTTGGGAGGCTGAGACAAGAGGATCATGGTTCGTGGACAACCTCAGCTACTTAGTGAGGCCCTCTGCAACTTAGTGAGATCCTGTCTCAAAATAAAGAATAAATAATAGGGCAGAGAGTGTAGCTCAGAGGTCAAATGCCCCTGGGTTCCATCCCCAGACCCACACACACAAAAAATAAAATAAAATAAAATAATAAATAAATAAATAAATAAATAAAAGCTTCCCAAGTAAGCTGGGGCTTTAGCCATCCTTAGAGGATGAGCCAGTGGCAGATAGCTAGGTTGTTGCAGATTGCAAGTAATTTCAGGAAAAAGAGTCAGGAGGTGTAAACTGCTGGGGAAGATAAACAGACAAATTTGATGAACCGTCTCCCTTGGCGACCTCATCTTCTGGTGGTGCAGGATTATCACGCTGATTGTGGGCTGCTGCCTGGGGTACCTTATTATTTGGCAAAGCCCAGTGTTTGTGTGTGTGTGTGTGTGTGTGTGTGTGTGTGTGTGTGTGTGTGATTTAAGTCCGTATGGCTTTAGAAAATCATGTGCTTTTCAGCCACAGGCTGTGCTAGTCCCTATCAATTTATATTAGCCCAGTTCCCATACCTCTGCCTGGGTATAAAGCACCGGAGTGGATCACTTCTTATCCATCTCTAGAAAGATAAATGCCTTCTCTTTCTCTTGGCCATAAAAAGAAAAGCAAGTTTTTTTTTAGCCCATTATGATGTATGAATACAGTGCACCAATAAAAAATAAAAATTAATATATATACATATATACATATATATACATATATATACATATATACACATATATACACATATATACACATATACACATATATACACATATATACATACACATATACATATATATACATATATATACATATATATACATATATATACATATACATATATACATATATATAGATAGATAGATAGATATGTAGCTGTTACTCCTCCCCTTCAAGGCTGAAGACACCAAAATAAAATTAAGATACTTTTGAGCTGGGCATGGTGGTGCACGCTTGAAATCCCACATATAGCAACATATACCCTTTTAATATCCCCAGAGCTCAAAAAGAGCTCCGCTATGCATCTGCCTAAATTCCATGACCTTGCCCCACACTATTCAGAGAAAACCGTCTGCTTTTAATATCTCCTGGGATGTTCACAGTCCCTCTGCTAAGGTATTACGGAGGGAAAATAATTTCTTGGTTCCCTAACTCAGCTTCAAGACCCAGGGCTGCCCACAGCGCTCATGACGAGCCCCAGCAGGAGGTGGGACCAGCATCTGGACTGCAGCAAAGGCAGGAGCTGATTGCTGGAGCCCCGCAGAAAACTCTCCGAGTAAAGACGTCTGATTAATTAACTGGAACGCTAATCGATTAATGAGCAGGGAGAAATCAAGCCACCAAGCACAATGAAATACTTGCGCTCATTAAGAGCCTTTCGGTGGTGGGATGCGCTGAGTCAGAGAAAAGCAAATTGTAGGCGCCCTGGAGAAGGTCACATTCAGATGTGTATTTTGTTTTTGGAATGAGGAGCCTGCCAAGTGGGAATTCACCTGCCAGCTATTCAGGAGCGCCCTCTTCTGGTCGCTGTGGCTACCGCACTCTCCCTCCTGTTTTCCCTCCACCCCCACACCTTTAAGAACCTTTGGTCATGATGTCCATGCTTTTTATTTTGGTTTCCTATCATAAAATTGGGAGATGAGATCTTTAACCAATAATCTTTAACCAATAATCATATGAACCTATTACTTCCTAATAGAAGGAGGTCTTTTGATTTGAGGAACAGGTTATGGGTAGAATTATTCTGGGCAGTGATCCCTGTTACTGTTTCAATGTATCTTTTATATATAGTCTTCTTGATATCCAAGATGATAAAAGAGATAGGAAGTGGAGAATACTGTTCCCCAACCTACAGATGACAGGCTTGAGATAATAAGCTTAAGTAATTGTGCCACATTCAAAATTTCTCTTCATTTTCTTTACAGTGCCCAGATCATGCTCTACAATGAATAACTTCTAGAAAGGGTCCCGGTGGGTGGTTAACCTTTCCCATAATAAGAATTATTACTACGAGCATGCCATTTTTTTTTTTTTTTTGGTGGTGGTACTGGGGTTCCTGGAAACCCTTCTACGTCCGAGCTATACTCCCAGACCTATTTTATATTTTTATTTGGAAACAGGGTCTCTTAAGCCAGCGCGGCTGGATTCAAACCCGCACGGTCCTCTTGTCTCTGCCTCCCAAGCACGGGGATTACAAGCGTGCGCCACCACGCCCGGCGAAGATGCCACTTTTGGGGCATATATCAGTATTTGGTGGGGAAGAGAGAGGTCAGGTGGGTAGGTCTATTTTACTTTGGACCCAAAACAACAAAGAACCACATTCTGGGTTTACAAAAACAATCTTAACTTCATCTATGTCATTAGTAAGTCAATTTATTATACATATGCTTAACTAAAGATGATTGCATGTACATATATATGAATTAACTTGAATTAACTCTTTTTCTGTGAGGATTGAATCCAGGAGCATTCTACCTCCAAGGTGCACCCCCAGGCTTTTATTTTTATTTTGGTTTGAAACAGGATTTTACTCAGACTCTGAGGCTATCCCTGAACCTGTGATCCTCCTATCATCTCAGCTTTCCAAGTATTGGGATTGCAGGCCTGAATGAACTCTCTTAAGAATAATCCCAGCAGGGTGTTGTGGTCCACGCTTGCAATCCCAGCATTTGGGAGGCTGAGACAGGAGGACCGTGGTTCGAGCACAGCCTCAGCTACTTAGTGAGGCCCTTTGCAACTCAGTGAGACCCTGTTTCAAAGTAAAGAATGAAAAGTTGGGCTGGGGGTGTAGATTGGAGGTAGAATGCCCCCGGTTTTCTATCCTCGGTACTGCAAAATAATAATAATCATCATCGTCGTCATCGTCATCTCAATGTTGGGATGCTAGGTATCCATTGGTTTTAGGTTAGAAGAATGTACTCATTGGAACTCAGAATAACACCTGACTTTGCTCCAGGAAGGAAAAATCCTGCAGTCACTTCTAAAATTCAAGATTCCTGGTCTACGGAGCACCCTTCCAGAGTGGTGTATTTGCTTTAGACTTGTTTGATACATTAACATTGCAAGCATTCATTGTGCATTCATGACTTTGCTGTATAGTATTTCCAGGATCCAAAAATGTCCATCCATTGGGCATGACGGCATATGCCTGTCATCCCAGTATTTGGAAGTCTGAGACCAGAGGGAGGATCACAGATTTGAGGCCAGTCTCAGCAACTTAGCGAGATCTTGTTTCAAAAGGAAAAAAAAAATGACAAAACGGGCCGAGGGTAGAGCTCGGAGGTAGGATGCACCTGGCTTTAATTCTCAGTAACGCACATACACACAAGGATGTCATTAGAAAATTCCTCTCCATAATACCCCTCCCGGCACCTAATACGCATGCCATTTCCCCATTCTGTCTGCAGTCCAAGTCCTTGGGTGACAGTAAGAACCGCCACAAAAAACCCAAGGACCCCAAACCGAAGGTGAAGAAACTCAAATACCACCAGTACATCCCCCCCGACCAGAAGGCAGAGAAGTCCCCGCCGCCCATGGACTCGGCCTACGCCCGCCTGCTCCAGCAACAGCAGCTGTTCCTGCAGCTTCAGATCCTCAGCCAGCAGCAGCAACAGCAGCAACAGCAGCAGCAGCAACGATTCAGCTACCCCGGGATGCACCAGGCGCCACTCAAGTAAGCTTGGAGCGGCGGTGGCTGCAGATAGGAGGGGGACCCTTCTTCGCTGTGTGAGTTACAAGGGGCCAACACTTGGGAACTCGCCAAGTCCTGCGTGCCATCACGCACTCCTCTGTCATATTTGTAATAAGGCTATTTAGACACCATGCATAAGTTTTTTCAGAACCAAAAGGCTGGCACAGAGGAAGTAAAGAAATGCTCTTTGGGGGGAAAAAGAAGACTTTGAATACTTCCAAATTGAATCGCAGACCATCTAAGAATATTAACGATGTTGGCATTGCTCATAATTCTAACACATTCCTGCTTTGGGAGCCACTGAGCTGAATAGCTGGGCGACGGTCTCAAAGACGGACTCCTGAGTCCGAGCTGCGTGACCTCACCACTAAGGCCACCTTTTAAATGTCAGTAGCCTTGCCCAGAAAATAGAAATGTGGGTTCTCTATCCGGTCACCCTCAGATCACATCGGTAACTCTGTTGAGTGTGAACGCCCCGGAGCTTTAAAAGGCAAGCTCAGGCCTCCCCCAGAACAGTGCATTGGCCAAGTCATGGGTGGATGTGTACTCTGTCATGAGCCCGAGTCTCCACTGCTCCCTCTTGCCTCCCCCAAGGGAAGCGTAAGGGTCTAGCCTGCACTCTTGGTCCTCCGTACCCTGGTACCCTCTGTACCTCCAATCCTGGTAGCTGTTTAGCCCATGATCTGATCCAAACGCAAGCTATTTGGTTGTATTCTAAGGGCCCATTTATTTCTTTTTTAGAGACTCAAATGAACAGATGGTCAGAAACTCAAACACCTCTTCAACAGCACTGAGCAATACTCCCTTGTCCCCTGTCAAAACCAGTTTCTCAGGACCAACCGGTGTCTCTTCTTTCAAACCAGGCCCTCTCCCACCTAACCTGGATGACCTAAAGGTACTGGATTTGACATGATGTTTAGTTTCTTTCTTCCTTCCCTTCTATTTATAGTTTTGCAAATACAGCAATGTACTGTTAATTGCCTCCTTGCCCCGTGGTTTCTGGAGTTAGCAAGAGATGTTAAAAAAAAAAATCCAGGGGAGAGGCTCAAGGGAGGGAAAGAATGTATTTGGGGGTGGTCAAACACGCTGTAGAATGCAGGACTGTGGGCCCCTGGTTCAGTATTCTTGTTTTTGGGGGAGGGGAATGAGGTTATTTTAAATGGATGCCAAGAGCCAATAGCAATAAATAAAACACATCACGGGGTCCTGATAGCAAAGGCTCCTCCATTTCTTCCACTTGGACTTAAAATACTCAAGTTCTATCAAACTTGTCTTAGTTTGGCATCAAACACCTAGAAGAAAGTAATGCCTTTGATAATGCTCTGGGATGGTGAATCACCTACCCTCCACTCCCCAAATCATAAATCCATGGACCTTTTTTTTTTCTTTTTAACATTTATTTTTACTTTTTTGCTACTACTTCACCAACACAGAGGGTTATTTTTCATTTTCTATGTCTATCTGATTATTATAAAAATAGGTATATATTTATTTTCTTGTCATTTCTTTAATTACTGATAATGGCAATCTTGCCTTGCAAACATTATAGTAAGTAAAAGAAGCCAGGCATGAAGGGACAAATAACTTAGGAGCCCATTTATAGGGGCCAGCGTAGACTAGGCAAATCCATAGAGACAGAAAGTTAGAATAGAAGCTGCCAGGTAACAAGTCCAGGAAGGGCTGTGGGCCCAGAGTCTCGGGCTAAGACAATTAAAAGTTTCTACAGATGAATGGTAGAAAAGGTTGCACAACCGTGTGGACGTCCTTAATACCACTAAAGCGTACACTCAAAAAGAATTGATAAAATGGCAAGCTGTATGTTTTGTCAATTTCACTAGTATGTTTCAGTCAGCATCCTTGCTGCCAACCCCAAAATACCTGATGACCACAACTTAGAGGAAGAAAGATTTATTTTGCTCACAGTTCTGGAGTTTTCAGAAGTTTCAATCCATGTTATTCCAAGTCCCGTCTGCAGAGGTCAGGGCATGGCAGAGAAAGAGAAAAGGCAGGGAGTGAGGTACACATATGAAGACTCCAAGGCCACTCCCACATTGTGGCCCACTTTTTCCAGCTATATCCTTTCTGCCTAGTTACCACCCGGTAAATAAATGAATTCATCTATTAATGGATTTATCCACTGATGGGATGCAAACATTGATTCAATCGCATCAACTCTGAACATTTTTGCCAATACATGAGCTCTTTGGGGGATATTCTCTCTTCAAGCCACAACACACAGCAACAACAAAAAAGTTTTTTTTTCAACTAGACTATCTCTGGATGAGAGCCCTGGATCAGATAAAAGTAAAAAGTCCTTAGTCCCTGAGGAAACAGATATGACGGTTCTATTGGTCAGAGCTGAGTCCCTGTTAAGAGGCTCCTTCTGTGTGCACAATCTCAGATGCATTGGCTGGGAACAATTATAGTAATTAGGATAAGTAGCCGAAGTGGTTGTGATGGCAATGATAGAAATTGTGGAATAGAAAGCACGTCGGTCATTCTGTGTAGATTTGCATCTTGCAGGGGCAGATGGATCATCCCGATCTAAAAGGTAAAATTAAGCCGGGCGTGGAGGCGCACACTGGTAATCCCCGCGCTTGGGAGGTGGAGACAGGAGGATCACGCATGTTCTAAGCCAGCCGTGCGCGCTGGTTTAGGAGACCCTGTTTCCAAAAATAAAATAGGTCTGGGAGTGTAGCCCGGAGGTAGAAGGGCTTTCAGGAACCCCAGTACCACCAAAAAAAATAAAAATAAAAAATAAAAATAAAATCATATAAAATGTGCCAATTAGAAAAATTTTTAAAAGGTAAAATTAAAATCAGAACCTTAAGAGGTTAAGTGACAGGCAAGTTAACCAGCTTATACATCACAAAACTGGGCATGAACTTAAGTGGCTGATTAAAATGTCTCTGCCACAATTCTCAGCAATAAGTACCATGGAGGAAGACATCACAGTGCCTGACCCTAAATTATACTGTGGCACTATGGTAATAAAAACAGCATGGTTTCTAATTGGCACACAAACAAATACATAGACCAGTGGAGCAGAGAAGAAGACACAGAAACGAATCCACACACTTATAACCAATAGATTTTTAACAAAAGTACCAAAACATATGCCGTAGAAAAGATAGCCTTTTCAACAAATGGTATTGGGAAAACTGTTTATCCATTTGTAGAGTAGCGGAATTGAACTCCAATCTTTCACCCTGCACAAGATCAGTTCAAGATGGATTAAAGACCTGGAAATTAGACCAGAGACTGAAATTACTAGGGAAAAGAATAGCTCCAACACTCACACTCCAACTTAAAGGCACAGGTAGAAATTTCCTCAATAAGACTCTAAAATCTCAGGGAATTAAAACAAGAGTTAATACATGGGGTGGCATTAAACTAGGAAGTTTCTATTCATCAAATGAAACCATCAAGAGTCTAAGGAGAAAGCCTACAGAATGGGAAAAGATCATTGCCAGCTATTCCTCTGACAAGGACTAATATCTAGACTATACAAAGAACCTAAAAGACTAACACTAAAAAAAAAAATAACCCAGTCAAGAAATGGACAATTAAATTAAATAGGCACTTCATAAAAGAAGAAATAAAAACAACCAATGAAAAATTCATCATTAGTAATCAGGGAGATGCAAATCAAAACTACACTGAGATTCCATCAAACCCCAATCAGAAAGACAATCATTAAGAAGTCAAACAAATATATATATATATATATATATTTGTCAAATAAATATATATATATATTTGTCAAATAAATATATATATATTTGTCAAATAAAAAATATATATATATATATATTTGTCAAATAAAAATATATATATATATATTTGTCAAATAAATATATATATATATGGAGAGAGAGAGAGAGAGAGAGAGAGAGGATGTGGATGTGGGGAAATAGGAACTCTTATACTCTGTTGGTAGGATTTTAAATTAGTGCAGCTGCTATGTAGATATAGTGTGAAGATTCCTCGGAAAACTGGGAATAGATCCACCATATGATACCACTCCTGGGTATCTTTCCAAAGGGGTTGAAATCAGGATAATACCTGCATATCTACGTTTACAGGAGCACAATTCAAATAGCCAAATTATGAAACCAACCTAGGTGTCCATCAACAAATGAATGGCTGACAAAACTCTCAAGATATCCACACAATAAAATTCTACTCAGCAATAAAGAAGAACAAAATAATGCCATTGACAGGGAAATGGATGGACCCAGAGAATATTATGTTAAGAGATTAGCCAGTCATAGACAGTAAAGAGATATGTGTTTTCTTTTATATTCTGGAGGTAGGGAATACAAGAGGGTAGGGATACAAGAGGGGCTTTAGATAATAGATGAGAAGCCCCAGTGGAGCCAGGGGGTGGTCTGGGTGGGAGGAAAGAATTAACGAAGGACTCAATTCCACTGATGTACAGATGAGGATACCTACCAATGCAATCTTAGGATCATGGATAGGAAAGGGGGTGGGGCTGAGGAAGCCAAGGGCTCTGTGTATGTATGTATCCCACTATCACCACGAACCCCTTTATGACATGAGATAGCAGTGAACCAATAAAACTATTTTTAAAAAACTGAACTACCAGCAGGGTGTGATGGTGCACGCTTGTAATCCCAGCACTTGGGAGGCTGAGACAGGAGGATCGCACAGGTTCAAAGCCAACCTCATGGTGCCGGGGCCAGTAAGGCCGGGATCGGGGCCTGCCATGAGGCAAGGCCAGTACCGGGGCCTCTGAGGCCAAGATCGGAGCCTGCCAAGGGGTGAGGCCAGTGCCGGGGCCAGCGAGGCCGGGATCAGGGCCTGCCGTGAGGCAAGGCCGTTGCTGGAGCCAGCGAGGCTGGGATCAGCACCTGCCGAGGGGTTAGGCTGGGATCAGAGTCTGCCTGGTGGCCAGGCCAGTGCCGGGGCTGTAAAGAGTGGGATCGGAACTTGCAGTGCAGCATACACAGAGAAATATCACAGAAAATAAAAAAACAGATGCTTTCCCTAATATGCAAAAACTAGGAAGAAATAGGTAATAGGAGGAAATCTAGTTGAAGAAAGGGCCCTATAGAGGAGCAATTAAGGTGACCAGTCAGAGGGGATGGCATGGGGGAGGATGGGATCTCTTTAAAACTCATGATGTATGTAAACAAATGTATCAAAATTAATCACCAATCAAGTGTGGGATCCAGGGAGGGGGAGGGAAAGGATGGGAATTGGATAAGGGCTAATTGGATGATGTGTGCTTGTATATCCTCACAAGTCTTGTATTCCATTGTGATGTATGACTACAATGCACCAATAAATAAATATATATATATTTAAAAAAATTTACGCCGGGCATGGTGGCACACACTTGTAATCCCCGCACTTGGAAGGCGAAGACAGGAGGATCGCGCTGGTTCGAAGCCAGACACACTGGCTTAAGAGACCCTATTTCCAGATAAAAATATAAAAATAGGTCTGGGAGTGTAGCCTGGAGGTAGAAGGGCTTCCAGGAACCCCAGTACCACCAAAAAAAACTTACAAAAAAAGAAAAAAAAAAGCCAGCCTCAGCTACTGAGTGAGGCTCTCAGCAACTTAGTGAGACCCTGTTTCCAAATAAATTACAAAATAGGGCTAGGAGTGTAGCCTGGAGGTAGAAAGCCCCTGAGTTCCACCCCCAGTACCACAAAAAAAATTTTTTAAACTATTGCATCTAGAATACTAAGCACCCTATACATATGTTATTTGTATGAGGGGAAAAAAAAAAAGGCTTTTCCACTCTCAGGAGAGATAAGAGAGGAAGAGTGGGTGGGGTGGAAGAACTTGGCTGGATCTGATCTCTCTCTGTGAGGTGGGAAGAGGTGGCCCCCAAGTCCCTGGAGAGTTACACAGAACTAGGGAGGTTACAAAGAGGAGTGGATTGAAAGGGAGGGCAGCAAGGTCATTCATTCTGGGAATACCAAGTGACAGGTAACAGCAAGACAGCAGAGAGAGAAGATCTGGCCAGTTTCTAGCAGTAAGAAATCTGCCTGCCGGGCAGATTGTAATCCCAGCATTCCGGAGGCTGAGACAGGAGGATCGCGGTTCAAGGACAGCCTCAGCTACTTAGTGAGGCCCTTTGCAACTCAGTGAGACCCTGTTTCCAAATAAAGAATAAAAGATAGGTCTGGGAGTGTAGCTCAGAGGTAGAATGCCCCTGGGTTCCATCCCCAGTACCGCAAAAAAAAAAAAAGAAAAAAAGAAAAAAGGTATGTAACATGGGGTTCATTGAAACTAGAAAACAGAATGAGATCTAGGGAGAGGGAGAGCAAAAGAGAAATTGTGTAAGAAAGAAAGAACAGAGGAAAGGAGAAAAGAAGTGAATTTAAAAAACAAATTAAAAAACAAATATGGGCTACCATATTTGGGGAAAGAAAGAAGTAAGAATTTATGAAGGTGACCCCCAAAAAATTTAATTTGAAAGTAGGTTAATGAAGGCTACACTTTGAAGAAAGGTTCATGTTTTGCTATGTAACAGGGAAGAACACCCAGAGAAGAGTTTGATTTCCACGGAAGAGTTATTAAGGTTTTCATCGTAGTATAGAGGGTTTTTTTATTGCTTTTGTTTGGTTTTGCTGTTTTTACTTTTGTTTTTGTGGCACTAGAGATTGCAACCAGAGTATTCCACCTCCGAGCTGCAGCCCTAGCCCTGTTTTATTTTTTATTTGGAAACAAGGTCTCATTAAGTTGCTGAGGTCCTCGTTAAGTCGCGGAGCTGGCCTTTGAACCGGCGATCCTCCGGTCTCAGCCTCTCAGGTACTGGGATGACAGGTGCACACCACCACACACCTGGCCTAGATTATTCTTCTTCTGTTTCTAAAAAACTGGAGAGTGAGGAGGAGCAAGTGAGGCCTGCAAAATCTAAAAACTGCAGAAAATACTTGATGAATATTAGGAAACAATGGTTTATTATTTTAGGTACGCATGATAGTACTATCGTATCTTTATTTGTGCAGTACTGGGGATTAAACCCAGGGGTATTCTATCCCCAAGCTATACCTTCAGCTCTATTTTTTATTCTTAATTTTTAAAAAAGGTCTCACTAAGTTGCAGAGGGCCTAACTAAGCAGCTGAGGCTGGCCTCAAACCTGTGATCCTCCTGTCTCAGCCTCCCAAGGACTGGGGTTATAAGATTGTGCCACCACACCCAGCTTACTGTATCTATTTTTACAAGTACTTATATTTCAGAGATAGGTATCAAAATACTTGCAGATGAAATCATATTATTTACTTCAAAATAATTTAGAAAAGGTAAGAGAAGAAACAGGATAGAGTATAAAAAAAAATAAGATTGGGTTGGGCATGGCGGCACACATCTGTAATCCTAGTACTTGGGAGGTTGAGATAGTAGGATCGCCAATTTGAGGCTAGCCTTGTCAACTTAGCAAGAAAGACATTGTTTCGAAATAAAAATTTAAAAAAAGTCTGAGGATATAGCTCAGAGGTAGAATACCCTTGGGTTCAATCCCCAATATCACATACACACCAAAAGAGAGAAAGAGAGAGAGATGGAGAGAGAGACAGATAGACAGACAAAAGGAGAACAAAAAAAGACTGGGCGTGAGTTGATCATTATTAAAGTTGGTAGGTGAGTATATAAAGTTTATTATGCTTATTGATTTACTTTTGTGTACATTTGAATTTTTCTATAATAAACAGTTTAAACAGTTACCAATGCTTAAAACCCCAGTGCATCGAGGAAAGAGGTCTGTACAAGCCTTTTGTTCCCTACAACCCCACATGACATAACATGCTGGAATTTAAGGTAAATTGAACTCAACAAGTATTCCTTTTTATTTCAGGAGATGAGCTGCATTATTTAATAGCATAGCTTAAATTATTCAGTGCCGGAACGGATTCTAAAAATACATGTAGAACTCATTAATTTTAAGTAATTCAAAATTAAAACAATAATGTGCTGCCATCTTGCACTTTTTCAAACCAGCAAATCAAAAGACAAAAAGAAAGAAAGCCGGGCGTGGTGGCGCACGCTTGTAATCCCAGCATTCGGGAGGCTGAGACAGGAGGATAGCGGTTTGCAGATAGCCTCAGCTACTTAGTGAGGCTTTTTGTAACTCAGTGAGACCCTGTTTCAAAATAAAGAATAAAAAAAATAGGGCAGGGGGTGTAGCTTGGAGGTCGAATGCCCCTGGGTTCCATCCCCAGACCCGCAAAAAAAGAGAAGAAAATAGATAAAATATTACCAGCAAGAATATGGAGAAAGTAGGCAATAGCATATTTATTCCTAAGATAAATCTATGCCATCCTTACTTGATAGATTTTAAGGGATTATTAAGCAACGTGTACTCACAGTTGACACTGATAAAAAAAAACGTAGACAGCGTTTTAGAAGACAGAACCTCAGAGAACGCATGGCATTATATTCCTTTCTAAACCTGAAATGGTCGTGACCATACTTCATCGCACAATAACCATTTTTAAATAATTTTGTGCGTGTAAAGTTCTGACAGGCTTGCTCTCTTTGACACATCATGAACATTTTTTCCTAACAAGTAGCATTCAATAAAAGTTCTGGGGTTCTTTTGTTTGTGTGGTGCTGGGAGTGGAACCCAGGGGCTTTTCTACCTCCAGGCTATACTCCCAGACCTATTTTATATTTTATTTGGAAACAGGGTCTCACTAAATTGCCGAGAGCCTCACTCAGTAGCTGAGGCTGGCTTCGAACCTGTGCGGTCCTCCTGTCTCAGCCTCCCGAGCGCGGGGATTACAAGCGTGCGCCACCACGCCCGGCCCTAAAGTTCTGTTTGTAAGAACAACATGTCATTCTACCACTAGTTAACATGCCAGCATGGGATTTAACTAGCTGCCGAGGTTTTATTATCTGAGTATGATTTTGGCGACCTCTGTACATGCATTTATTAATATCTTTGATTACTTGTCCAGGCTGACCACAGGGGAGTGAAATTCTTAAATTAAAAAAATTACTATTTTTTATTTTTTAATTTTATTTTTCATTTTTACTTATTTATTTTGGGACTAGGGATTGAGCCCAGGGGCATTCTACCTCTGAACTACACCCCCCAACCCTTTAACTTTTATTTTTGTTTTGAATCAGGGTCTCACTAGGTTGATGAGAGTCTCACTATTTGTTGAGGCTGGGGTCTAACCTGCGACCCTCCAATCTCAGCCTCCCAAGTCAGGGATTACAAGCATGTACCAACACAACCGGCTCTATTTTTTTTTTTAAGTCCTTAATACTATTACCAAATTTCTTTCTTACGTTTTTGTTCCAGTATATTCCAAAAAGCAGCATGTTAAAGCAGCACTTGAACATTAACATATGCATGAGTCTCCTGGCACTTGATAAAATTCAGATTCTGATTCAGTAGGTCTGGATAGGGTTGGGGGGGAGACAGAGATCCTGCACTTCTTTATTTGTTGTTTTTATATACTTTTATTTGGTGCATTGTAATTAAATAGCATAGTGGGATATAAAGAGATAGAAGTAGCCGGGCGTGGTGGCACACACTTGTAATCCCCGCGCTTGGGAGGCGGAGACAGGAAGATCGTGCAGGTTCAAAGCCAGCCGTGCTGGCTTAAGAGACCCTGTTTCCAAATTTTAAAAAGTATAAAAATAGGTCTGGGAGCGTAGCTCGGAGGTATAAGGGTTTCCAGGAACCCCAGTACCACCAAAGAGAGAGAGAGAGAGAGAGAGAGAGAGAGAGAGAGAGAGAGAGAGAGGGAGAGAGAGAGAGAGAGGGAGAAACAGTCTTAGAGCACTTCCCTCCAGGGACCACCCTCTCCCTCCACCTCCCTGGATATGTCTTTGAGATTGGAATAAATACTGAGAGAAAATTCCTCAAGAAGGCTCTGAAAGCCCAGGAAATTAAAATGAAAATTAATAATTGGGATGGCATTACATTAAAAGCTTCTGTGCAGCAAAGGAAACCATCAATAATCTCTAGAGAAAGCCTATAGAATAGGAGAAGATCTTTGCCACCTAATCCCTCTGATAAAGGACTATTTCAAACATACAAAGAACTTACAAAACTTAACACTTTTAAAAGAATAACAATAACCCAATCAAAAATGGGCAACTGAACTGACTAGACATTTCTCAAAAGAGGAGATACGAATGGCCAATAAAGATAGAAAAAAATGTTTAACATCATTAGCAATCAGGAAACTAAAAATAAAAAAACCACACTGTGATACCATCTAACTCCAGTTAGAATGGCAATTTTTTTTTTTTTTTTTTTTTTTTTTTTTGCAGAACTAGAGATTGAACCCAGGGGCATTCTACCTCTGAGCTACATCCCCAGCCCTATTTTTTATTCTTTGTTTTTGAAACAGGGTCTCACTAAGTTGTGGAGCGCTTCATTAAGTAGCTGAGGCTGGCCATGAACCTGCGATCCTCCTGTCTCCACCTCCCAAGCACAGGTGTTACAAGTGGGCACCACCACGCCTGACCACCTTTTTCTTTTAAACATTTTTTTCTTTTTCCTGCTATTTCACTAACACAAAGGGATATTACTCATTTTTTCCATATGATGAATACAATATAGGTATATATTTATTTTTTACTTTCAATTTTTGATTATTAGTGATTTCTTTTTTTCTGGTTTTTTTTTTTTTTTTTTTTGGTGGTACTGGGGGTGGAACCCAGGCATTTTCTACCTGCGGGCTATACTCCCAAACCTATTTTTATATTTTATTTGGAAACAGGGTCTCACTAAGTTGCTGAGAACCTTACTAAGTAGCTGAGGCTGGCTTCGAGCCCGCGCGATCCTCCTGTCTCCGCATCCCAGGATTACAGGCATGTGCCACCACACCAAGCTCTCTTTTAATCCCAAAAGCAATATGCTGATGTGAAATATTTAGAAAATACAGATAAGGAGTTGGGCGTGGTGGCGCACGCTTGGAGACAGGAGGATCGCGCAGGTTCGAAGCCAGCTGGCTTAAGAGACCCTGTTTCCAAAAATAAAAAATAGGTCTGGGAGCGTAGCCCAGAGGAAGAAGGGCTTCTAGGAACCCCAGTACCACCAAAAATAATAATAATAATAAGGAAAAATACTGTTAGCATTTTAGCATATATTTATCTGCCTATCTGCCTATGCAAACACAATTTTAAATACACATGCACATTGCTAATATTACTTCTTTAAAATAGAATTCATCTAAACTTTCTTTCACTTCATAATATACCATGAATAAATATTGATTATCCATTGGCAACAAATATTTATAGCGCCAGACTTAATGGATCTGTTGTAGTCCTGGATTCGCCTGCACCGTTATTTCTTTGACCAGTTCCCATCCTCGGGTACACTTTATAGTTTCCAATTTACGAACATTATGAAACATTCAGGAATAAACTAACCCCACGTGGGATCGATACAGCGATACTAGTAAGCCCTGACGTTGCACGGCTGTTTTTCGCTTCTGAGTGCTTTAGGAATTTTAGGCCATCTGATACCTTACAGAAATGTACACGCAGGAGGTCCTGGTATCTCCATTTCCTAGAGGAAGCCCGGAGGACCAGAGAACTCGCACTGGGCAGGGCCAGGTTCTCTGCTGCGGCTCTGTTACCACAGCCATCATTAAAATTAGGACGCAAATGTGAATGTGGCTCTGAGCTGCTCAAAGCCTGGTCCAAGGAGCAGTAGCATCAACATCTCTTTCTAGCATCCTCCTTTGTTAGAAATGCAGACGCTGGGCCCCCTAAGGGGCCTCACCTGGAAAGGCACACATCCTGCAGATTCAGCCGGGCTTGGGAATCATTGTGTCCTAAACCCAGAGAGAGACTGCTTTTCTCATCTACAAAATGGCAATAGGGACCCAAATGGGAGATAGAGGGCAGGAGATTAGGTAATTTCTTCTGACTTTGAGGCTATGCGAGCATGGTGCACGTGGTTTCAGACTCACAATGGCTTGGCATACGTTTTTGTTTTGTTTGCAGGTCTGGGGATGGAACCCAGGGGCATTTGACCTCCAAGCTACACCCCCTGCCGTATTTTTTATTCTTTATTTTGAAACAGGGTCTCACTGAGTTGCAGAGGGCCTAAGTAGCTGAGGCTGCCCGCGAACCGCCATTCTCCGGTCTCAGCCTCCCGAATGCTGGGATGACAAGCGTGCGCCACCACGCCCGGCTTTTATTTACTTTGAAACAGGGTCTTTCTGAGTTGCAAAGGGCCTCACTAAGCAGCTGAGGCTGTCCGCGAACCCAGCTCCTCCTGTCTCAGCCTCCCAAACGCTGGGATTACAAGCACGTGCCACCATGCCCGGCTACCCCTGCATCATGTTTTAAAGCTAATCATAAACCAGCTTTCTAAATAATGCCATGACTAACAAAGTCCTGGTTTCTTTAGGTCTCCGAATTAAGACAACAGCTTCGAATACGAGGCTTGCCCGTATCCGGCACCAAAACGGCTCTCATGGACCGCCTCCGGCCCTTCCAGGACTGTTCTGGGAACCCGGTGCCCAACTTTGGGGACATAACGACTGTCACTTTCCCCGTTACCCCCAACACTCTGCCCAGTTACCAGTCCTCCCCTTCCACCAGCGCCTTGTCCAATGGCTTCTACCACTTCGGCAGCACCAGCACCAGCTCCAGCCCCCCGATCTCCCCGGCTTCGTCCGACCTGTCGGCAGCCGGATCCCTGCCGGACACCTTCAACGACGCCTCCCTGTCCTTCGGCCTGCACCCATCACCCGCGCACATCTGCCCGGAGGAGAGCCTCATGAGCAGCCTGAATGGGGGCTCGGGGCCGTCGGAGATGGACGGGCTGGACTCCGAGAAGGACAAGATGTTGGTGGAGAAACAGAAGGTAATCAACGAACTCACCTGGAAGCTGCAGCAGGAGCAGAGGCAGGTGGAGGAGCTCAGGATACAGCTCCAGAAGCAGAAAAGCCACAGCGGTGGCGCGGAGAAGAAGCAGCCGCCTTTCCTGGCCGTGGCCACTGTCAAGCAAGAAGATGCCATCTCCAGCTGTCCCTTTGCCGCCCAGCAGCGACCTGCCAAGGGACATCACGGCGGTGCCGAGGGCCAGCCGCCGGCTTGCGAGGCTGCCCAGCCGCTACCCCTGGCAAAGGCGCACTGTGCGGGGTCCTCAGGTCAAACCAATGTACTCTCGTCTACCTTTCTTAGCCCGCAGTCCTCGCCCCAGCACTCACCGCTCGGGGCGGTGAAAAGCCCGCAGCACATCAGTCTGCCGCCCTCGCCCAACAACCATTACTTCCTGGCCTCGGCTTCCGGAGTGCAAAGAGAAGGAAACAGGGTCTCACCACCCATAGGCAGCCAGGTGTGCACCGCACAGGTAAGAACACCTTGCACCAGCTGGACGTGATTGCATGTGCCTAGAATCCTAGGACCGGGGAGGCTGAGGCAGGAGGATCGTAGCAACTTAGTGAGACTTCCCGCCCTCAGCAACTGTTTCAAAAAATAAAGATATCTGGGAGGCTGAGACAGGAGGATCATGGTTCGCAGCCAGCCTCAGCTACTTAGTGAGGTCCTCGGCAACTCAGTGAGACCCTGTTTCAAAAGTAAAGAATAAAAAATAGGGCTGGGGGTGTATCTTGGAGGTAGACTGCCCCTGGGTTCCATCACTGGTACTGCAAAGTTAACTAATTAATTAATTAGTTAAAATAAGGACTCGGGGTGTAGCTCAGCTCAGAGATGGAACGCTCCTAGGTTCAATCTCCAATACCAAAAAAAAAAAAAAAAAGGCCTTGTTATACACACACTCAATGCATCCTCTTTCAGGAAGCGGGGGAGGGATTTCCAACCAGGAAAGCCGCTGCCATTGGAATTTGCAATGGGAAGGGTTTACTAGAAGCCTAGCCTTAACTCTCGGCACACACTACAACCCGTGATCTCTCACAGTGGACCAAACTCACTTCTCTGAGATGGGGTGGGCGTACTTGTTCTAAAAAGGGCCAGACAGTAAACAGCCGGGGCCTTGTAGGATATACTGTGTCAAAACTACTCAGCTTTTTCTTATATTACACATGCACGCACAGACATCTTGCCAACGAATGCATATGGCGTCAACACAGCTCAGCTGCCAAAACAGCCAGCGGGCAAGATTTAGCTCCCCGATCTCAGTACCTCGAAATCAACCTTTATCAAAGCCCAAATCGAGACGGGCATGGTGGGAGTGCACACCTGGCATCGAAGTACTTAAGAGGCTGAGACAGGAGGGTTGCAGGTTCCAGACCAGCCTCGGCAACGTAAGGAGACCTCAGCACCTTCGCAAGACCCTATTTCCAAAGAAAATGGGCTGGAGGTGTAGCTCAGAGGTAGAATGCCCCCCCTCGCCCCCCGGGGTTCAATCCTCAGTACCAAAACAAAAAGTAGTAAGGAGTCTCTGCTGAGGTTCTGTGAGAGTCTTTAAAACCAGATTTTGGGCAGGTCCGTGTGCTAATGGAATTTCTGAAAATTTGAAAGGCAAAAATCCCAGGGGCCACAGGGCAGGGACCAGAAGCAACAGCAAAGGTCACACCCAAGTTTGCTGTCTCTTTCTCTCTACAGAGCTCAGGGCCACACGACGGCCCCCCTCCAAGCTTCTCCCCCCAGTCCTCCAGCCTCCACCCCCCTTTCTCTGGAGCCCAGGCGGATGGTAGTCACAGTGCTGGAGGCCAACCTTGTCCCAAAAGCCCAGGTGTGCAGCCGAAGGTAAGGGCCCGGTAAAAAGGCTTATATGTGGATTCATATAATTTTTTCTCTCCTCTGGCCCTCTGTGATCCACAGTAATGATGAAGTTCAAAAGCAGCAGAAAATGTCCTTCTAGATATCAATAAATCCACTCAAATTGCCTTGAAGTGGATTGCAAAAGATGAGTTAGGAGGTGTCCAGAAAGTCATTTTTAAGGATCATTCTAATTATGACGATTTTTCTTTTGGCAGTACTGGGGATGGAACACAGGGGCATTCTCCTCCAAGCTACACCCCCAGCCCTTTTTTCATTCTTTATTTTTTGAAACAGGGACTCACTGAGTTGCAAAGGGCCTCACTAAGTAGCTGAGGCTGGCTGTGAACCGTGAGCCTCCTGTCAGCAATGCTGGGATTACAAGCATGAGTCACCAATCCCGGCTTAATTATGGTCACTTAAACAGCCATGGTGAAAATGTCTGTTGTCCCAGAACTTGGGAGACTGAGACAGGATGATCACAGGTTCCAGGCCAGCCATAGTGACTTAGCAAGGCCTTCAGCATCTTAATGAGATCTTGTTTCCAAATAAATAAAATCAAAAAAGGCTGAGGGTATAGCTTAGAGGTAGAATGCCCCTGGGTTCAATCCCCAGTACAAAAAATATATAAAGCAAAAAAAAAAAAAATACTATGGGAAAATAATGTTAAGAAAGAAGGAGGTACAGAGCTGCTACAAAAAGACTGAAGAGGGCCGGGCGTGGTGGCGCACGCTTGTAATCCCAGCGCTTGGGAGGCTGAGACAGGAGGATGGCACAGGTTCGAAGCCAGCCTCAGCTACTTAGTGAGGCTCTTAGCAACTTAGTGAGACCCTGTTTCCCAATAAAATAGAAAATAGGTCTGGAGGTAGAAGGCTCCTGGGTTCCATCCCCAATGCCATAAAAAAAAATAAAAAATAAAAAACAAATTAGAGGGAAGCTGGGTGTGATGGTGCATGCCCATAATCCCAGTACATGGGAAGCTGAGACAGGAGAGTTCCAAGTAGGAGGACAGCCTCAGCAATTTAGCAAGACCCTCAGTAACTTAGTGCGACCCTGTTTCAAAATAAAAAATAAAATAGCCGGGCGTGGTGGCGTATGCTTGTAATCCCCGTGCTTGGGAGGCGGAGACAGGAGGATCACGAAGGTTCGAAGCCAGCCTTGCTGGCTTAAGAGACCTTGTTTCCAAATTTAAAAATATAAAAAAAAAGGTGTCTGGGAGTGTAACCTGGAGGTAGAAGGGTTTCCAGGAACTCCAGTACCACCAAAAATAAATACATAATAAATAAATAAATAAATAAATAAATAAATAAATAAAGCTGGATATCATGGTGTATGCTTGTAATCCCAGTACTTGGGAGGCTGAGACAGGAATATCACAGATTCACAGTCAGCCTCAGCTACATAGTGAGGTCTTCCACAACCTACAGAGACCCTGTTTCAAAATTAAAAAAAAAAAAATAGGGCTGGGAATGTAGCTCAGAGGTAGAATGCCCCTAGGTTCAATCCCCAGCACCACAAAAATAAACAAATAAAAATAAGAGGGTATACTTTAGAGAGGGAAATAAATTTATAAGGTTCACATTCTAAGATACTGCCATCAATAAACCAACAATGATCTATACTATTGTTAACATATTAGAGCTAGGAGGAGTTTCTCCTACTCCTCCTCCTCCTCCTCCTCCATTGTTATCTTATTTCTAACACTGGTTTCTCCCCCTCCTCCTCCTCCTCCTCCTCTTCCTCCTCCTCTTCCTCCTCCATTGTTATCTTATTTCTAACACTGGTTTCTCCTCCTCCTCCTCCTCCTCCTCCTCTTCCTCCTCCTCCTCCATTGTTATCTTATTTCTAACATTGGTTTCTCCTCCTCCTCCTCCTCCTCCTTCTCCTTCTCCTCCTCCTCCTCCTGCCCCTCCTTCTCCTCCTTCTCCTCCTCCTCCTCCTCCTCCTCCTTCTCCTCCTCCTTCTCCTCCTCCTCCTCCTCCTTCTCCTCATCCTCCTCCTTCTCCTCCTCCTCCTCCTTCTCTTCCTCCTCCTCCTTTTCCTCCTCCTCCTGCTCCTTCTCCTCCTCCTCCTCCTCCTTCTCCTCCTCCTGCTCCTCCTCCTCCTCCTGCTCCTTCTCCTCCCGCTCCTCCTACTCCTCCTTTTCCTTCTTGTCTTAGGTCAGTTTTTCTGCAATTTCTAGAGAAAAACAGTACTACTTCTGGCCCACCAATTGACTGCCTGTCTCTGTGTTCATCCCCACTCACAGATGGCCGGTTTACACTCTTCTGATAAGGCGGGGCCAAAGTTTCCAATTCCATCCCCAACTTTTTCCAAGTCAAGTTCAGCCGTGTCAGAGATCACCCAGCCTCCGTCCTATGAAGATGCGGTGAAGCAGGTAACCACCCAGTTATTACCCGTGGAAGCACGGATGGACGTTGTGATCTGCTGTTCATCTCCGTTCAGTTTGTAAATTCTGATGTTGCGGGTGTCAAGCGTCTCACTAACAGAATAAATGAAACTTCTGTACACTGACTGCAGAAGGTATTGAGTTTGTATACCGACAGTCTCAACGTAGGACACTGTTGGAACATCTCTACGAAAGCATATGCATTTGCTCAGAACTGTATTTGAATTTCCAGACTAGTGATACATACCTCAGTCCTCTTCCCCCCACCCTGCGGTACTGGGAATGGAACCCAGGGGCATTCTACCTCTGAGCTACACCTCTGGCCCTCCCTATTTTTTTATTCTTTATTTTGAAACTGGGTCTCAATGAGTTAAAAAGGGCCTCCCTAAGTAGCTGAGGCTGTCTTCGAACCTCCTGTCCCAGTCTCCAAAATGCTGGGATTACAAGCATTTGTGCTCCACCATGCCTGGCTTCTGGTCCTCTCTTGATGCTGGACGGCAATAGCAAGCCACAGGGCCAGCAGCCCTGCAGTCGTGAAGAAAACCATGCAGGGAGGCGCAACAGTGTAGGCAACACAAGTACATTTTGACTCATGACGCTGTCCATGTACAGTGGGTTTATCTGGATGTAATGCCACCGTAAATCAAGGACCATCTGTAGGAGCTGAGAGATGCAGGGAGAAGCAGTGGGGCTGGCATGCAGAATGCCTGGCCTTGCTGCCAGCTCTGCCACCCACCAAGGACACTAAGGTTGGACATGTGCTTGACTTTTATGAAATAGGCACGCTATTTGCTTGGTAAGGAAGGATTCTTCATCATCTAGTTCTGGCCACACTGTTTGAGCATATTATCAAACCAAGACTGTCAAGGTAATACTCCCCCAGATTCTTCCCACCTTTAAAATATAATGATCCAGCTGGGCATGGGGGTGCACCCTTATAATCCCAATACTTGGGAGGCTGAGACAGGAGGATCGCATGGTTTGCAGACGGCCTCAGCTACTGACTGAGGCCCTTCGCAACTTAATGAGACCCTGTTTCAAAATAAAGAGTAAAAAAGAGGGCTGGGAGTGTAGCCGGGAGGTAGAATGCCCCTGGGTTCAATTCCCAGTACCACAAAAATTAAAAATTAAAAAATTAAAATAAAATATGATGATCCTGGCACAGTGCGGATGGTGGTGAAAGCTGAGGAATGGATTTGAGGAAGTTCACTGTGGGTTTAGAGAGCTTCAAAAGAAAAAAGTAAGAAAGAGAGAATCAAGAAATGATCTATGTAGTTAGCCCTCTGTGTCCACAGATTCAACTGGCTGTAGATTAAAAATATCAGAAAGAGCCAGGTGCAGTTAAAACGCATGCTTATAATCCCAGTATTGGAGGCGGAGACAGGAGGATCGTAGAGTCATGGCCAGCCTCAGCAACTTAGTGAGGTCCTCTGCAACTTAGAATCTGATTCCAAATAAAAAATTAAATAGAGCTGAGGGTGTAGCTCAGAGATAAAATGCCCCTGGGTTCTATCCTCAATACCCCCACTTAGACACAGACATATATGTATCAGGAAAAAAAAATTCCAGAAAGTTCCGTAAGGCAAAACTTGAATTTTCCACCTGCCAAGCATGTGAATGGTGTATACCTCCACCACTGCACACTGATCCTGTCTCTTTCCAGTACTCGTTAGCACGTCGTTTGCCTCAAGTTCTGTTCACGTACGGTTAAGCTGGCGATGTTTACATCTGGGACAGAACATCTACAAAGTGTTTTTGCTATTATCCCCCCAAACTATGCAGTATAACAGCTATTCACAGAGCATTTATACCATGTCAGGTAGTATAAGTTAGCTAAAATTGATTTAAAATATACAAGAGGATGTATGTTCTATGCAGATACTATATCATTTCATAGGAGGGTCACGGGCATTGAAGGATTTGGGTGCCCAAGGGGGAGGGTGTCCCAGGATGGATGCCCTGAGGATGCTGAGGAATGCCTGCGTTTCCAAAGGTCTTTCTTAGCTTGGCTATGGTATCAAATAACACTACCCAAGTGCCCAAACCACAGAAGAACATCTGTATCAGCCCTGCTTACTGACTGGTAGCCTGAGATCAAAACCAGCTGTCAGTAAGGTTTCCTTTGTTCTAGAATGTGTTAGCGATCAGGAGATAACAAAGCGGGCTTCCTCGTTTCTGAAAAGTTTAGGGGATCTGGCGATAACGGGGCCACTTTTCTGCTGAGCAGCAAGAGCCTACGGCACGCAGTATTCCTTGGACCCACAGCTGGGCTCTGCGCTCTGCCTCTCTTTCTCCTTCACATCTGGCCCACACTGCCCGCCAGAACTCATGGGCACGCAGTAGCTTCAGGCCTGCCACACGCCTCCTCGTTCTCGGAGCCATGTGTTTCCATCCGTATTGATTATCGATGCCCACGTGTGTTGGCTCCGGGCTCCCAGAGGAGAGAGATGGATAGATACTTTGGCTACCCTTTTTTCTCCCCTTAGTTTCTGAAACATCAGCTGAGGCTTCTCAACTGCAGTAGAAAAGGAAAAAGCCATGTGAGGTAGACTTATAGAAATAAGACTCTACTTGGCAACTCAGATGAGCAAGGAAGAGAGGGTGTGCGCTTATAAGAGTCTACAGGTGTTGCAAGTTTTTGCAAAGAGGAGCTAAAAAAATAAATAAGCTCACGCTTGTAATCCCCGCACTTGGGAGGCTGAGACAGGAGGATCGCGCAGGTTCGAAGCCAGCCTCAGCTACTTAGTGAGGCTCTCAGCAACTTAGTAAGACCCCCGTTTCCAAATAAAGTATAAAGTAGGTCCGGGAGTATAGCCCAGAGGTAGAAAAGCCCCTGGGTTCCACCCCCCAGTACCACTAAAAAAGAAAAATAGAAGCCAATCCCAGGGTGACATTCACAGCAACCAAATAAGTAGATTCAAGTCACTTCAAAGGGAGGAAAAGGTACTTTCTGTGTCTTAAGATACTCTGTTCCTAGGATAACAACCTCTCAGGTAACTAAACTTGCTCTCAAGTATGTAATCTCTGCTTCTCAAGTATGTATTCTCAGCATTCTGGCATATTTTCTCCTTCTTTTGTTGCAGTGAATTATTTCCTCCAGTAGTTGACCTGCCTAAAATTAACACTGGCATTTAACCAAACATAGTTCAGAAACCTTTTTGCAGAATACCCACGTTTATTATAGTATTATTCCCCATAGCCGAAAAGGTAGAAACTGTCCCAAGAGTCCATGAAGAACCATTCATTATATATCCATGCATAATATATCTACTTATTATATACCCATTCATTATGTATCCATTTGTTCAATTTCCTTCATCAAATAAAATGTGGTAGTTCCAGACAATGGAATCTTATTCAGTCTCCTTTTTCTTTGAAATCTGTTTTTGTTTGGTTTGGTTTTGTTTCTGCGGTGCTGGAGATGGAACCCAGGGGCATTCTATCTCCAAGCTATACCCCCAGCCCTATTTTTTAGTCTTTTTATTTTTGAAACAGAGTCTCACTGAGTTGCAAAGAGCCTCACTAAGTAGCTGAGGCTGGCTGCAAACCGCAATCCTCCTGTCTCAGCTTCCCGAATGCTGGGATCACAAGTGTGCGCCACCACGCCCGAACAGCTCCGTTTTTTAATATACTTTTATTGGTATGTGGTAAGCCGGGCGTGGTGGCGCACGCTTGTAATCCCCGTGCTTGGGAGGCTGAGACAGGAGGATCACGCAAGTTTGAAGCCAGCCTCTGCTATTTAATGAGCCTTTCAGCAACTTAGTGAGATCTTGTTTCCAAATAAAATAGAAAATAGGTATGGGTGTATAGCCCAGAAGAAGAAAGCCTCTGGGTTCCACCCCCAGTACCACCAAAAAAATAATAATAATAACTTTATTGGTATGTGGTAACCATACATCATACTGAGGTCTTAGATGGTAGAAACACACATGCCAGAACACCTGGGGTGTTGCCCTCCGGATTCCTCCCTGGTCCCTCCCTGCTTCTTGTTCATAATATTGAAATTGGTATTGATAGCTTCATAAATGTACGTAGGATCATTTGAACTATTTTTCTTTGTCAGATCTCGCCTTTCGCCTCCTCAATTCCCCTTCCACTCTTCTACTGGTCTCTCTTCTCATTTATCTGAAATCTTTTTGTTTTTAAACGTTTCTCCAGCTTCCACATATGCGGGAAAACATATGATCCTTTGCTTTCTGCGGCAGGCTAATCTCAGAGTAGTATTCCCTGGTTCCATCTATTTTACTGCAAACGACATAATTTGATTCTTCTTTATGGCCGAGTAGAATTCCATTTTGTGTGTATACCACAGTTCCGTAACCCTTTCATCTGTTGGTGGATAACTAGGCTGATTCTATAGCTTGGCTATTGTTAATTGTGCTGGTATAAACATGAATTTGCAAGTATCATCCTCATATTCTCACTTCAATTCCTTTGGAAAGATTTTGAGGAGTGGTCTGGCTAGATCAGAGGGTGGTTCCACTCCCAGACTTCTGAGGAACCTCCAGACTGATCTTCACAGTGGCTTTACTAATGTGCAATCCCATCAACAGTGTATCAGGGTTCTTAATTCCCCTTAGTCAGTCTTTTTTTAAAAAAAAAAAAAAAAAAGCAATTCCACTGGGCGTGGTGGCGCACGCTTGTAATCCCCGCGCTTGGGAGGCAGAGACAGGAGGATTGCACAGGTTCGAAGCCAGCCGCACTGGCCTAAGAGACCCTGTTTCCAAATATAAATATAAAAAATAGGTCTGGGAGTGTAGCCCGGAGGTAGAAGGGCTCCATCCCCAGTACCACAAAAAATTAAAAAAAATAAATAAAAAAGCAATTCTAGCCAGGTATGGTGGTAATCTCAGTACTCGGAAGGCTGAGACAGGAGGATCATAGATTTGAAACCAGCATGCAAAACCTTAGCAAGAGCCTGTTTCAAATAAAAAAAAGAAAAGAAAAGAAAAGGATTAGGGGTGGAGTTGAGAGGTAGAAATCCCTGGGTTCAGTCCCCCATATTGCAAACGCAAAAGAAAACTAGCTGTTGCATTACCTGTAATCCTTCCCTACCAGAAGTACCCGCCTGCTAACTTCTCCACTCTCCTCTGGTTAACCCGTAACAGCAAATGACTCGGAGCCAGCAGATGGATGAGCTCCTAGATGTCCTCATTGAGAGTGGAGGTAAGATTCACTTCACGCCCTGGCATGGCTCTTAGCTGGGTGAGTCTGGCGAACGGCAAGAAAAAAGCAAGGGGGTTGCTGATATGTGCGAGAGAGGAAGGCTAACCGTGGGCCAGAGAACGCGGGCTAGAAGAGGAAGGAAATGATTAAAAAAAAAAAAAAGCTGGTAGACAGTGATCAAATAAGAGGGTTGGTAGATTAGAGGCTCTACAAGTGACTGAGAAATTGTTGTCTCTATTTAATAAGTGAGCTAGAGGGATGGGAGAGGAGAAACCGAGTAGGAATTGCTGCCTGAAATGGAGATTTCAGAGGACACAGCGTGTGAGGAAAAGATTCGAGGTGTGTCCAACGCAGTAGAAAGTCATCACTGGTATTGAGAAGGAGGAGGAGGAACCAAGAGGAGGGCCTCTGTAAGGATGCTGAAGTCACGGGAATGGGAAACAGTCAGGTGGTAAAAAGGCAATGAAGTAGGGAATCAAATTTTCAGGGGATGAGGAGGAAAGACCAGGAGGTGGGGGTATAGAAAGAGTTGTACCCCTCAAAATCCCGAGGAAGGATAAAAAGGAGGTTGTTTCCGTCAGCATGGACATGGCTGTTGACCCCAAATTCCTGATGACCACAACGTAGAGGAAGGAAATTCGCTCACAATTCTAGAGGTTTCAGGCGATTCAGTCCACCGTTAGGCCGGGTCACATGTGTGGAGCTCAGGGTCTGGTGGTGCGAAAAAGCTAGGGAAAGGTAAGGGAGCCACGCCCTACCTGCCTACCTTACCCCCCAATAAACCCATCAACCCATCAATGAATTTCTCCACTGATGAGAGCAGAACCTTCTTCACCATTCAATCATTTCATCTCTGAATATTTTCAGTTGTCAAGAGCGAGCTCTTACAGGGGACATTCTGCATTACTGCTGTGTCCTCAGGGGAGGACAGTGGCTAGGGAAAGAAGAAGCAAACCTTTAAAGGATAAAGCTTCATAATCGCAAAGGGATCATTCCAGACAAAAAGGGCGCTAAGAGAGGCCAAAGAGGAAAAGAACCGGCAGGTGGGGAGCAGTTTAAGGATGAGAATAGGTAATGAGCACTGAGCAGGGGAGCCAGGCCATCTTTTGTGTCTAAATGTAACTCTTGCCCAAGCACAGTGGCCTTCGCCTGTAGTCCCAGTACTTGGGAGGCTGAGACAGAAAGATGGCAGGTTCGAAACCAGCCTTAACAACTTCGCATAAGTGTAACTCATTGCCGAGCACGGTGGCATACGCCTGTAGCCCCAGTACTTGGGAGGCTAAAAAGGAGGATCACAAGTTTGAGGCCAGCCTCAGGAACTTAGTGAACCCTGTTTCAAAATAAAAAATAAAAAGGGCTGGGATTATAACTCAGAGGTAGAATGCCCCCTGGGCAATCCCCGGTACTACCCACCCCAAAAAAGTGTAACTCATTCATTCCTATCATAGGGGATGCTCATTGTGAAGTGAGTAAATAATCCGCCTTGTGGTTTTCCCCACAGAAATGCCAGCTGATGCCAGAGAGGACCATTCTTGTCTCCAAAAAGTCCCAAAGATACCCGGACCTTCCCAAAGCCCCGGCGCCATCCTCCCCAAACCCCTGGCTTCCTTTGAACAAGCGCCTTCAGGAAGCCAACTCTCCTTTGATCACTATGCCGCGGATACTGACGAGCACCTGGAAGTCTTATTAAATTCCCACAGCCCCATGGGAAAGGTGAGCGACGTCGCCCTTCTCAAAATCGGGAACGAAGAGCCACCTTTCGACGGGATCCTGGATGGCTTCGCGGGGAAGGCCGCCGAGGACCTCTTCAACACGCACGAGATCTTACCAGGCCCCCTCTCCCCAATGCACACACACTTTTCGCCCTCTTCTGTAGACAGCAGCGGGCTGCAGCTGAGCTTCACGGAATCTCCCTGGGAATCCATGGAGTGGTTGGACCTCACGCCACCGAGCTCCACCCCTGGCTTCAGCTCCCTGGCCGCCAGCGGCCCCAGCATCTTCAACATTGACTTCCTGGACGTCACGGATCTCAATTTGAATTCGCCCATGGACCTTCACTTACAGCAGTGGTAGAACGGGCTAAGACATTTTGGTAGGAGTTCCGTGGAATTGGGGGATCACTCGACCACAAGTGCTTTGGTTGTCCAAAGGAAGAAGACGAAAATAAAAAGGAACAGTGGAGATTTCTGTGGCGATCACCAAGAACAAACAGGAGTCTTTATTTTTAAATATATCTAGTAATATTTACCAACATCCAGTAACTGTTTATGGTTTCAGAAATGCATTTGAAAATGTGCATTCTCTGACCAAAGATGCCAAAGGTTTTTTTTACTCGCCTTTTTAAATATCAATAATTTTTTTCTAGCCCATAGTTACCCTCAGGCATAAGTTCACACTGTAAGCTTTTATCGTGAATTTACTAGACATATTGTGTGGGGGGAACAAAGTATTTAGGGTACCAGGGAAGTTTCTTGTGTCTCCATTACCTTTCAAAAGAGCAGCCAGAATGGGGTGTAGTGGCACAAGCCCTTCATCCCAGTACTTGGGAAGCTAAGACAGGAGGATTGCAAGTTCGAGGCCAGCCTCATCAACTTAGTGAGGCCCTCCACAACTTAGCAAGATCCTGTTTCAAAAATGAATTAATCGGGGCTCAGGGTATAGCTCAGCAGTTGCATACCCCGGGGTTCAATCCACAGTATGAATAAGTAAATAAATAATGAATAAAAGAGCAGCTAGGTTCAGCTTTAGTTAGGGGGTCCTTAAAGCAATAGAGAGGCAGAACCAGTCCATTCCCAGGAAAGAAAAAAATCAATTCAATTTCCTTCTTTGACCCCAAAACGGCACTACTGTCTAATCTTGGACACTGTGGTCATTGATAACAACTACCTTGCACTGAGCCCAAAGAACTCTCTCCAGGACTGTTCTCCTTTCTCAACCAATGATCCAGTTATTTCTCCCACCTCTGTCTTATAAGCATTGCCTAATAGGTAAGAATCTTGAGTCAAGGAAACCTTCTGCCACAGGGGTACACCCTCGACGTCTCCCCCTTTAGTTCTAAAGATGTCTCTAGGCACAAGAAGCCATATCAGGGATAATTTAGACAAGACTAGAGGGAAACCTTGTTTTACATATCCTGGAACAAAAATACCATGGAGAACTATTGTGGGACTATTATTCATAGAGGTCCAACAACAAACAACATCACCTTCTTCTTCCCCTCCTCTTCCTCCTCCCCCCCTCCTCCTCCCCTCCCCCTCCTCCTCCTCCCCCCCCCTCCTCCTCCTCCCCCTCCTCCTCCTCCCCCCCCCCTCCTCCTCCTCCCCCTCCTCCTCCTCCCCCCTCTCCCCCTCCTCCTCCTTCTCCTTCTTCTTCTTTTTCATCTCCTTCTCCTCCTCCTCCTCCTTCTTCTTCCTCTTCTTCTCCTTCTCCTTCTCCTTCTCCTTCTTCTTCTTGTTATTTTTATATTTTGGGAGAGGAAGTCCTCCTCAGTTATTCTTTCCCCCACTCCTACTTTTCTTTCAAGATAACAGTCTCTTTTCTTGTTCCTCTTTTGAAGATCTTTCTTTTTCTGTCTTCCTTTTCCTTTTGACCCAGGAAGTGAGGAAGTCTCAGCTCTAGCATGCTGCGGTACTCCTAATAAAGTCACTTTTTTAACAGAAGTTTGAAGTCCAGGTTTTCCTGCAGAATTCATTCTTAACATGCACACTTTTTTTTTTCAAAAGGAAGTCGTAAGAATCTCTGTAGGAAGAAGCTGGGAACCGGTCCCATCCATCACAAAGCTCATTCAACTATTCTTGATTTAAAAGCAATCTTTGGTTTGCATTGTTCTGGGGCAATCAGAAATTATAAATACAGATAAATACAGATAATATTTACAAGAGAAAGTGTTTCAGGTCTGGGTTTCTGAAGGAAAGCACAATTGCACATTGGAAACGATGAGAGGGGAAAAAGACCAGTCTCATGAGTGTTCTACATTCCCTCCTGTGCTTTGGCAGGGAGTTGGGAGAAAAAAAAATGAAAGAAAAAAAAACTTAAATCACAGGACAATCTCTCTAAGCCTCACAATGGCTCCAGTTCACCATTTTATAATGTTGCATGCTGTAGAAAGTAGCTATTGCTGTTGTGTTTGTTTTTTTTTAATTTAATTCACTAAGGCACTGTTTTTTTTTCTTTTGTAAAAAAAATGTTGTTCACTGTGCACTTATAGAGAACATAATCAAAAATATTGATTGTTTTAGAAGTTCTCTTTTTGATAAACCAAAGACTTAGAAGTCATTCCATTGTTAACTTGTAAAAAAAAAAAAAACAATGTGTGAACACAGAGTGTTTTTGGTGACAGCTACTCTGAAAACTGCTAGATCTTATTTGGGGTAGAGGGTGTGCATACACACACACATGGATAAGCCTATACATATGTGCATGTTATATATGTCTATATATACATACGTATACATGCATATGTACACACATAGGTGTGTGTGCATGTAGTTTGAAAAGCAGTGATCCAGAGTAGTATACCAGACACCTTTAACCCTCAATCTGCTGTGAACAATACCTTGCCTTTCCCACTAGATTTCCTGTTAATCAGACTACATGTTGCCTCTCTGTGTATAACTCGGGGCTCTACCCCAGTGACTGGCAGCCACTTGCTTACTACAAACGAGCTCCTCCCCTTGGCAATGAACATGGATGCAAACAGAATGGCTTCACCAGTAGTAGCTGCAAGCGGCAGTACAATCTCTTCTCGAGGACTACATGAAAGGAACATGAAAATCACTTAACATTCCTTGATCTGCCTTGTGCCTGAAAAGACCCACATGGTAAACTTTCTTATTTTGCTCCTGTGTCCGTTGTCGGAACCAAAAAAAGCCTAGAAGGGAACATCTCCTATGGAATTGAAGAGATGGAGAAGAGAGCATCTTGACACATTCCACGCATCAGTTTGCTCCTCGGACGCCAACGTGTTATTTGACAAAGCTCGCTGATCAGTCCATTTCTGGGGGGTGATACCTGGTGCTATTTGCGTCTAATCCCCCTTTCTTCCTTTGGAAAACAAACACACGCAGTGTCCATACTCTGAGATGCTGGTCTGAGCGTTAAGGGATTTTTCACTTTGAGAATTTCTAGCCGAGGGATTTTTCTGATTAGGAGACTCTGAAAAGACTGTACTTTTTCATTAGGATGGTCTTAGGATATTACCCAAAACTAGTACACCCACTTCACAGTAGACAGAAGATAAGATGGTTTCTGTTTTCTACTACAAAAACAACCCAGTTGAAAGAGCAGTTACCGAGACAACTGGTCTACCCCCTCCTCCCAGTTTCTACATGACATATTTACCCTATGTCTTCGTAGCTTTGGTGGGAGATTTGGAAGGAAAACTAGAGTTACTTGGAAGGACAGAAATGAGGGTAGCCACTCCCAGTAGATCAGAAAATTCATGGCAACCCATCTATCTCCTGTTGGAATTTTTTATTTTAAATTCTTTCAAACTCTTAGCTGTATCTTTGTGGTGGCAAATTGGGCATTGCTAAAAGATGTCCAGAGAAGTGGCCTTTTTCATATTTTTAATGTTCTTGCAGCATAAAGATGATCGCATGTAGTTAAGACCCCTAGAATTCCCCATGGTCATGCAGAACTGCAGACCTTTGCAGGCCACTCCTAGTGTGGCCACGGTCCATTTGAGCCACACTGACCTAATGGACAGAAATTACATGTTGAAGCACTCTGGGTAACCCAGTGCTCAGTAGTAGTGACCCTGCTTCTAAAAATGATCTTGAGATAACACACATTCTCTTATAAGGGAAAGAGGAAGAGGAAGAGGAAGAGGAGAGAAGAAGGGAAGAAGGAAGAGAGGTAGCATTGAAGGGAGGAAGAAAAGAAAGAAGGAAGAAAGGAAGAGAAGGAAGAGAAAGAAAAGTAGGAAATAGGAAAAACTGGGCATCCAATTTTCTGATCTATGAACCTCTTAGATAGTGACTGTTCATTAACTAATATATCACGCTATGGAAAGTAAATCACAAAATTGTAAGTGAAAAGCCATTTTTTTTTTGTACTGGGGATTATTGAGCCCAAGGAGATTCTACCTCTGAGCTATGCCCCTCAGCCCTTTGTTTTAAATTTTATTTTGAAATAGAATCTCGCTAAATTACCAGGCACTGGCCTCCAACCTGCCATCCTCCTGTCTCAGGCTCCCAAGTACTGGGACAACCAGCTACCATGCCTGGCCAAAAGCCATTCTTAACAATGCAGTGATTGTGCTGGTGCCTGGAAAGCAGGACATAGATCACATGAATAGCTAAAGTTCTGTGAGCTGACAGCCATATGCCACTCAATTATTTCTAATCTGAAAAAGAAAATAAAAGATGACCTATTCCGAGCATTTGAGATGATTCTTTTAAAAAATAATTTACTAGCTGGGTGTGGTGGCACACACTTGTGATTTCAGTATTTGGGAGGCTGAAACAGGAGGATCTCGGTACACAGATAGCCTTGGATACTTAAGTGAGGCCCTGTTTCAAAATAATAAAAATATAGCCCGGCGTGGTGGCACACACTTGTAATCCCCGCACTTGGAAGGTGGAGACAGGAGGATCGCTCAGGTTTGAAGCCAGCCACGCTGGTTTAAGAGACCCTGTTTCCAAATTTTAAAAAGTATAAAAATAGGTCTGGGAGTGTAGCCCAGAGGTAGAAGGGTTTCCAGGAACCCCAGTACCACACAAAAAAACCCCACAAAATAATAAAAATATAGAGCTGGTGGTATAGCTTGGAGGTAGATTGCCCCTGGATTCCATCCCCAATACTGAAAAAAAAAAAAAAGGATTTACCTTAAATTTCATCTTTTAGAGCTTGTCTGGCTGACAACTGCCACATCAAATTTACTCACCCAGTCAGTAATTATTTGATGCCTACCATGGGCAAGGTTCACAAATTGTCATATATCCAATGCTGAATTGATTCAAGATAGAATGTCCCAATGGCAAATGATTGAGGCGTTGTGGTTCCTATTAGCAAGAACACTGGGAATTTCCCACTGCTCAGGCGAGAAACCTTCTAGCTATAATAAAATTGATTCTTGTCTTTTTCTCAGTAATCAAATGACAGTGGTCTCCCTTGGTCTATCTTGGAGATCTGTATCTCCCACTATTTAGAACATCTGTGAGCATTTCAGAGATTGTTCTGATTGGCAGCCCCTTGAAAATAAGGGAAGAGTGGAGGAAATATATTTTCCTTTTTGTCTTACCTCCAGCTTCAGTCATCATAAAAAGCTCTCTGGGTGAAAGAGACACTTAAGGTGGGGAAAGGCAAGATGTCTGTGGTGAGTCTCCAGCGTTTAAAGGAAATCTTCAAGACTAGAAGAATAACTTTGCCTCTCCCTTCTCCTCAGATTTTTGCTGCCTTACCCATGGCAAACACACACACACACACACACACACACACACACACACACACACACGCTAGAACATGACTTGCTATCAGGTATGAGAAAACTTGGAACAGAAAGAGTCTGGGGTCTTTATTTTCCCATAAATCTATTATAAACCCACAGGGTGGCTCAGATACCTATATGGTTGACATTTTATTAGATAATACTAATAGACATATAGAGTCCAGGTCCTACAAAAAGATCGCCCTATAGAGCTGAGAGCTGGCGATTTGTGTTAAGAAGCCTTCGTTAGGTGGAGACTCTCCATGAAGAGATGCTTTTATTAAGCAGGAAGGGACTTGGGAAGCATTTGGTATCTGCCAGGGATATCGTACTAGGATCCATTGGATTCCAGGTCATGTGAATAAGTTCTCTACCGATTTGAAGATTCATTTATTTTTTTTTTTCCTTCTCATGGATTAAGACAACCCAACCAACCCCTGGAAGTTTCTTGTGCTTATTTTAACGACCAGCTTCCATTGTGGACGCTGATAGAATGTGTTCCCTGAAGATGACTGACTTGCTCCTGAGTGTTTATGGAAAAGAGAGTATAGCGACAGGGATCCTGAAAGCTATTTAAATGTTTTCCAAAGGAATGAGACCCACACTCTTCTCCAGAGGTCATTTCCAATGTTCTAGCAGTAAGGACCAAGGGCAATGGATGTCTGGGTGCTCACAATCCTCCCCCAGTGGAACGCAAGGAGGCGCTCTGTGAAGAACAATGGAGCAAGCATGCATTGTCTGGGAACCCCTGTGTGGTGGGGTGTTTGCATTGGTGTCCTTTGCTCAACTCTATCTAATAAGAAAGAGATGTGGGGTACTGGAAAGACCAAAGAAGCAATGGCTAAGATACCAAAGTTGGCATGTGTTCTTTTTTAAAAATAAAAAAATGCATATATTTTTAAATAAAATGTTTATTTTAAAGAGATGGAAACTCTTTTTTTTTTTTTTTTTACCAGACAATGTACCCAAGCCCCGTGCTATGTTACGCTGTCTATGTGCTTTATTTCCTTTGATCCTATAGTCCTATGAACTGGTACCATTATTATCTCCATTTCTTAGCTGAAGACACTGAATCTTAGAAGGGGCTCAGTAAATTGCATAAAGTTATGTAGCTTAAAAGATGAAAGAGCTTATGAATTAAATTTTTATCAGCCCAGCTCCAAGGCCCATGATCTGAAGCACTGCACACCCTGCCTAAAATTACTACTGTCGTATTAATACAAGGGGCACATTTGCAAAACAGATTCTCAAGCTACATTAGTGTGCCCGATAGAACACACACATACGCATGCACGCACGTGCACACACGCAGACACGGAGATACACACATTGTATATTAGTCCTCTTTTTCATAGTTGTGACCACAGTTCTGACAAGAGTAACTTAGAGGAGAAAAGATCTGTTTGGCTCATTGTTTTAGAGGTTCTGTTCATGGTCAACCAGCTCCAAGGCAGAAACATCATGGTGACAGGGCATGGAGAGAGAGGAAGTTACCAGAGCCAGATATAGTCTGAAGCCAGCGACATAACTCCTGTAGCTACGTCCCACCTGCCTATAGTTACCGCCAGTGAATCCAATGATTAATTCATCAAATGGCTCATCCACTGGGCAAGGTTATGATTCAGTTATTTCAAGTCTGAACACGGCCGCATTGCAAAACCCACGAGCTTTTCGGAGAAACATTTCAGATCCAAATCCCAACATGCACGCACCTTAGAAGACCCAATGCTTTCCACAGTTCAGCAACTGAGCAAGCCAACTAACACACAGAATAAATTATGCACCGGGATGGCTTACAAGACATATATAGCCTCCCTAAGTAATGCCTAATTTTCTCTTGCTCCCCCCCCCCTAAATGTAGCCATGCCTGCCATTTTCTCATTGGTGAATACGTAACCCAGCAGAGAGAACCGTGATACTGGGAAATGAGTTTGGGGCCAGAGGTCTCAAACCCTGGTTTGAGTGAGAATTGATCTTTTTCTACACCATGGCTCAGCCTTCCCTTGAGTTGGTCTGAATTCCTGGGGAGCTCACTCCACGTGAAAACAACAAGGTCCTGAGTTGCCAGCAGCTCCGAGTATAAAAATTACAGCACAAGCGAGATTCTCATCCCTGTGATTCTCAGCAAACAACTCCCACAGGATCTCAGGGCCCCGGACAGGTCAGGACCATCCCGGAACCGGTCTCCGTGGCCATGAGAAAGAGGTACAAATTAATTGGTATGGCATGAGTTTCTTGCTCAGCCCTGAGCTAAGGGGTGGGACCATTTGCAACTGATAGTAGGGAATTGAGGTTTTCTAAGGGAAAATCGGAGTGGTATTCCTAAGAGGAGGGATGGATCTTGAAAAGGCAGAGATAAATTTCTACTAGATAATTCCTGCTTTTGAAAAGTTTGTCACGTCATGAGGACAGAGGCAAGTGAATAGGGATACATCATCTGATATGTGTCTACCAAATGCTACAGAAAGACAGTTAATATATATATATATATATATATATATATATATATATATATATATATATATATATATATTTGGTGGTACTGGGGTTCCTGGAAACCCTTCTACCTCCAGGCTACACTCCCAGACACCTATTTTTTATATTGTTATTTGGAAACAGGGTCTCCTAAGCCAGCGCGCATGCGCGGCTGGCTTCGAACCTGCGCGATCCTCCTGTCTCCGCCTCCCAAGCGCGGGGATTACAAGAGTGCGCCACCATGCCGGGCAAGTTAATATAATCTTGACGGGAAAGAACTCTCCAAAGAAAGAGGCCACTAAGCCAAGATATTAAACACAGAGGCAAACAGCCAAAGAAAAGAACGTTCCAGGGAAGGGACCATCATGTGCAAAACCTGGAGAGATATTCAAGGTAGCTGGCGTAGAGAGAGTTAAGGGTGCTTGGGGTAGAACTGTAGCAAGAAAGAAAAGAAAACTTGAGAGCTATATTAGTTTCCTGGGGCTTTCATAAGAAATTACCAAGATCTGGCTTAAGCAACAGAAATGTATGGTTCTGGAAGTTTGAAATCAAGGGGTCAACATGGTTTATCATGTTTGAGGGTGGCAATCAAAGGATTTATTCCAGTATAACCTCCTTGGCTGATGGATGGGTGCCTTTATGTTACGTAATATTCCCTGTGTGCTTATGTATCATCCATCTTCTGTGGAGATCTGTCTCTGAGCCAGTATTTCCCATATTGGGTACCATATTGGATTAGGGCTTATCCTGATAACTTCATTTAACTTTATTTATTTATTTATTTATTTATCTGGTACTGGGGATTGAACTCAGGGAAATTCTACCTCTGATCTATACCCTTATTTTTTTAGTTTATTTATTTATTTTATTTTTTTATTGGTGCATTGCATTCAGACATCTTAATGGTATGCAAGATGGTGGAGACATACGTGCACACATCACCCAATTAGCCCTTACCCAGTTCCCACCCCATTCCCTCCCCCTCCCTCCTTCTCATGCTTGGCTTAGTGATTAATATTGATATGTTTGTTAAAGTACATCATGTGCTTTAGAGGGTTTTTTTTTTATAGCCATGGCTGACTGGTAACTTCATTTTGATTTGATTGCTTGTATAAAGACCTTATCTCCAAAGAAAGTCATGCTGGAATGCTGAGAGCTGGGGCATCAATGTATAAATTTTGAGGAGACACAGTTCAACCCTTAAAAGGAGGCAAGATCATGAAAAACCTCTTAAGTCATACTGAAAAGCATGAACTTGTCTTTAAGACAGTCAGGTATCACTGAGGAGTTTTAAGCAAAGAAGTGCTATATCTTTTTTCTTTTTTCTTTTTTTTTTAAATGGAAACAGGGTCTCACTAAGTTGCTGAGAGCCTCACTAAGTAGCTGAGGCTGGCTTCGAACCCGTGCGATCCTCCTGTCTCAGCCTCCCAAGTGCGGGGATTACAAGCGTGCGCCACCACACCCGGCAATTCTTTTTTCTTTCTTCTTTCTTTCTTTTTCTTTTTCTTTTTCTTTTTCTTTTTTTTTTTTTTTTTTTTTTGGCTGTACTGGGTATAGTTATAGAAACCAGAAGCATTCTACCTCTGAGCTACATCCCCACCCCTATTTTTTATTCTTTATTTTTACACCCTAGAAACACTACTCTGACTATTGATGTGTGTTGGAGAGAACTTAGAGAGAGATGATGAGCCGGGGCATGGTGGTACAGGCCTGTGATCATAGTACTTGGAAGGCTGAGACAGGAAGATTACAGGTTCAAGGCCAGCTTCGGCAATTTAGCAAAACCCTCAGCTACTTAGTGAGATCTTGATTCAAAATTAAAAAATAATAAGAGCTGGGGTGTACCTCTAAAATACAATGTCTCTGGGTTCAATCCCTAGTACCAAAAAAGGGGGATGATCTAAATCCAGCCAGAATACATCACCAGCCATCTTACATCACCACCTTTGAGTAAAGGTGGTGTGATTTAAGAGACGGTTGTAATAATCCAGACAAGAGACAGGGAGTGGCCTCTACCAAGAAAATGGGAGTGGGAACCAAGAGACCAAGGGAGGTATATTAGTCATCTTTCCATCACTATAACAAAATACCAGAGGAAGCTACTCATGATAAAAAAAAGACTCATTCAAGTCACAGTTGTGGAGGTCCAAACCCCCAAACAGCATGGCACAGGCCTAGCAGCTGCACCTTGGCTATGTGGTGTGGATGGGAATGGCAGAAGCAGTTGTCAAGGCACGTGGTCACATCTTTAGTTAGGGTGCATAGAAAAAGAAAACCAGAGAGACAGAGACTGGAGCCCCACGATCCCTCTTGAGGGCCTTTTTCCCAATGACTTAAAGATCTCCCACAATATTTCACCTTCTAAAGATTCGCGGCACCTCTCGATAGTGCCCAACTCTTAGAGGGACCAAGACTTTTACATATGGACCTTTGGGAGACACTACCCATATTCAAACCACAGAGGTCATTTTGGACCACGTTGGCAGAATGGAAAGCGGGGGAGCCAATCGTTGGATGGGGATAGTAAAGTAGAGAGAGGCTTTGGATATGGGGGATGGTAATTTAGAAGTGAGGTGTCTGTTGGTG
>NC_137802.1:10628293-10658293 GCF_963383645.1 Muscardinus avellanarius | reverse complement strand
ATGGTGTTGGGAGAAATAAGCAAGAATATTTACAGGCCGGAAGGTGACTTACAAGCAATATATCTGATTTCAAGATACTGCAAGCCAGGCGTGATGGCACGCACCTAAAATCCCAGTACTTGGGAGGGTGAGATAGGAGGATTGCATGTTAGGAGCAAGCCTCAGCAACTTCATGAGTCCCTCCCTGCTTCAAAATAAAAAAATAAAATAAAATAGGCCCACCATTTGGGAGACTGAGACAGGAAGATTGCGGTTCATGGGCAGCCTCAGCTACTTAGTGAGGTCCTTTGCAACTCAGTGAGACCCTGTTTCAAAATAAAGAATAAAAAATGAGGGCTGGGGGTGTATCTCAGAGGTAGAATACCCCTGGGTTCCATCTCCAGTACCACAAAATAAATAAATAAATAAATAAATAAATAAATAAATAAATAAATAAATACAAATAAGTAAATAAAATAAAATATGGCTGGGGGTGTAGCTCGGAGGTAGAATGCCCCTGGATTCAATGCCTGGGGCCCCCCTCATCTTTTTAGCCTCTGCATCTGGGTATTGTTGCATGAGATTTAGATAAACAGAAAAATTCCTTTGCTCCTCTATTTGATAGACATTAGACTCTCATCCTAAGCCCATTCCCAAATTCGCTAAGGAAGGAAAGATGTCTGAGGTTTGCGCGCCAGCAAGACATGTACCTTTATAATGGAAAGGGCTATGCTAAGTCCAGAGAGCGGACAGGGACCCTTGAGCCAGCTGTAGAGGGTCTGCTCAGCTGCTGTAGGGGGATTTCTGGGCTCCCCGAGAATGCACCTGCCGGGGCATCTGACAGGTGCACGTGAGATGCCTATTGCCTGGAGTAGCTTGGAGCCTGTGGAATTCTCTCCTAGACTAGTGAAGAGCAGGGATTAGAGTCAGGGGCAAGAGATACAGGTACAAAGCCGGGCGTGGTGGTGCACGCTTGTAACCTCCAGGCCTGGGAGGCAGAGACAGGAGGATCACGCAGGTTCGAAGCCAGTCGTGCTGGCATAAGAGACCCTGTTTCCAAAAATAAAATAGGTCTGGGGGTGTAGCCCAGAGGTAGAAGGGCTTCCAGGAACCCCAGGACCACCAAAATAAATAAATAAATAAATAAATAAATAAATAAATAAATAAATAAGAATAAAATATAATAGAGCTGGGGTGTAGTTCGGAGGTCAAATGCCCCTGGGTTCCATCCCCAGCACCACACACGCATGCATACACACACGAAGGAAGGAAGGAAGGAAGGAAGGAAGGAAGGAAGGAAGGAAGGAAGGAAGGAAGGAAGGAAGGAGCTTAGAGGTGGAATGCCTCTGGGAAACACACACACACACACACACACACACACACACACACACACACACTTTTCGCTACTTAATAGAATGGTTCTCAAAATAACAAGTCTAGTTATAGAAAATATATCTGAGGCTGGGCGTAGTGGTGCACGCTTGTAATCCCAGCATTCGGGAGGCTGAGACCAGAGGATCGCGGTTCACGGACAGTCTCAGCTACTTAGTGAGGCCCTCTGCAACTCAGTGAGACCCTGTTTCAAAATATAGGGCAGGGGGTGTAGCTCGGAGGTCGAATGCCCCTGGGTTCCATTCCCAGACCCGCGAAAGAAAGAAAGAAAGAAAGAAAGAAAGAAAGAAAGAAAGAAAGAAAGAAAGAAAGAAAGAAGAAAAAAAAGAAAATACATCTGAGATTATGGATTGAGACTTGAGCCTACAACCCTTCCCCACTCCTCATGTTATGTACCTGTATTTTCTCTGTTGGATTTGTCGTATGTTTGTGGGGTTTTCCCCATTGTTTTATTGTAGCAGTACTTTTTAAATATTAATTAATGAATTTTTACCTTCTTATCCATATTCACCTATCACCATATTAAATTACTTTTCCATGTATCTTGTCATTGATTTCATGTGCTCACTCTTTTTGAACTTCTTTAGATAGAAATTTAATTAATTTCCTTTTATTCTGATAATGAAAACATTTAGGTCTATGAATTTCCTTCCTGGTATAGTTTTGAGATAAAACTATACGATTTTTATATAGTGTTCACAAAGAAATATGTTTCTAAGCCGGGCGTGGTGGCGCACGCTTATAATCCCAGCACTTGGGAGGCTGAGACAGGAGGATCGCGCAGGTTCGAAGCCAGCCTCAGCTACTTAGTGAGGCTCTCAGCAACTTAGTGAGACCCTGTTTCCAAATAAAATATAAAAAATAGGTCTGGGAGTATAGCCTGGAGGTAGAAAGCCTCTGGGTTCCACCCCTAGTACCACCAAAAAAATAAAAATAAAAAAGAAATATGTTTCTAAATAATTTCTGACTATAGTCTCAATTTCCTCTTTGATCTACCAGATAACTTAAAATATAAAATATCACTTTATAAGTTCCAGTGTTTTAAGTTCTTTTTAATTCTATGTGTCAACACTGATTTTTGAAATAAAACATTGTAGATAGAAAAGTGGGCATGGCCTAAGTGTAGAGCTTGATGCATTTTTCAAAATGAATATACTCAGTAAGCCCCAGATGGCCCACCTAGCACTACTGCTCCCTCCGCTAACCTCCCGAGGCAAACCTCTCCTGACATCTATGACTATTCATTTTTTGCATTTATTTTTAATTTTGGTGCAAATTAAATCATATAGTGCACACTCTTCTTAACTCTGGCTTTTCCCCCTCAGTCTTGCTTGTAGGATTTGCCCATGCCTTCTCCATTGTTAAATGAACTCATGCATTTTCTTTGCTGTATAATATCCCCACTGTATGAATGAACAGACAAACATTGATCTCTCCACTCTAGTGTCCATGGACATTGTAACTGCTTCCAATTTTTAAATATTACAAACATTGCCAACAGAAACATCCCGCCTTGTGCTTTTTGTTGCAAATATGTATGCATTTCTGTTGCACGCTGGTCTTGGAGTGGACATATTGCCCAGCCTGAGCTGATCCGGCAAAATTGTTCTCTGAAGTTGATTTGATTCTACGCTCACCCAAATGTGTGAGTTTCTGTTTCTCTCCATTCTCACCAACGCTTGGTTTAGCCAAGCTCAGTTTTCACCCTTCTGTGGGTCCGTGGTAGGTTTTTTTTGGTAATACCAATTGGTATCTATTGGATAATTAAAGAGTTTGAATCAATTTTCATATACTTTTGGCCATTTGGACAGTCTCTGTGGGAAAGTGTTCAAGTCTCTTCTCCATTTTTCTTCTATTTTTTCTATTGATGAGCAAGATTCCTTATATATCATGGAGCTGAGGTCTTTGACAGTGTGATGTATTATAAATGACGTCTATATTGAGGATTGCTTTTACATTTCCTTAATATTGCTATCTGCTGATCCAAGGTTCTTAATTGTGAAGTTATCTAATTTATTGGAATTTCTTTTGAGGTGAGTTTTTAGTGTCATGTTTAAGAAGTCATTTTCTACCACAAGAAAATGAGTCAAACAAAATCTTCTTTCCTTCCTTCCTTCCTTCCTTCCTTCCTTCCTTCCTTCCTTCCTCTTTCCATGGTACTGGAGATTAAACACTGGGGCATTCTACCTCTGAGCTATACCCCCAGCCCTATATTTTTTAATTTTTAATTTTAAAACAGGTTAGCCAGGCGTGGTGGCTCACACTTGTAATCTCAGCGCTTGAGAGGCTGACACAGGAGGATCAACAGGTTCGAAGCCAGCCTCGGTTACTTAGTGAGGCTCTCAGCAACTTAGTGAGACCCTGTTTCCAAATTAAGTATAAAATAGGTCTGGGAGTATAGCCCGGAGGTAGAAAAGCCCCTGGGTTCCACACCCAGCACCACAATAAACAAACAAACAAACAAACAAACAAACAAATTCTCACTAAGTTGCTGAGGCCGTCCTCAAACCTGTGATCCTCTTGTCTCAACCTCCCAAGTGCTGAGATAACAAGTGCGTGCCATCAAGCCTAGCTCAGTTTTTATTTACTTCTTTGGGGAAAAAAATAACTTTTGTACATTTTTTAAAAGAAAGTTGCCAAATCTTCCCAATCTGGAAATTACTTGCTCTTGAACTTGCTGGTGAATATTGGGCCAGATGTAGACTTTCTAGGCTGTGCTTACGTTATATTCTATTTCCAGTGGAATTCTGTAAAGGTTACTCCGAATTTTATTGGCCTTGAGGGTTGAAGCTGTGAAGCAGGAGGCAAATTAGCTTCTCTTTTTCAGAGACAAACACCTATTCTCCAAGTAGTAAAGTTATATATATATATATATATATATATATATATATATATATATATTCAAAGACAGGGCCATATATAAAAATTATATATTCAAATATATTAATTTATATATAATATATAATATATAATATAATATATAATATATATTATATAATATATGTATAATATTTAAATTATATACAATACATAATATATCATGTTTAAATTATATATGATATATAATACATGTATAATATTTAAGTTATAGACAATACATAATATATCATGCTTAAATTATATATGATACATAATATATGTATAATATTTAAGTTATATACAATACATAATATATAATATTTAAATTATATACAATACATAATATATGTATAATATTTAAGTTATAAACAATACATAATATATGTATAATATTTAAGTTATAAACAATACATAATATATTATAAATTATATATTTGTAATTATATATAATTATATATAATATTTTATTTATAATTTTTATTTATTGATATATAAATAAAATGTGTTTTATTTCTATACTAATTTTACATATAATTATAAATATATACAAAATAAATATATATAACTGGATATTATATATAGTTATAATATATACAATATATAAATTATATGAACATACACACACACACACATATATAAATATATATATTCGGCCCTATCTTTCTTTGAATTTCAGAAGTTTAATCAAGATACTTCTAGAGTGCCAACTCTTAAACAAAAGCATAATCTTTTCTGGCCCTTGATGAACTATTCTGATTTTTTGACTTGGGCCTTTCTTCACCTCTGCAGGATATTTTTCTTATGTTTTTATGTGTTGTTCTTATCCTGCTCTGGACATTCTTTCGTGTGTGTTTTTGAACATTCACGTCCCTCCCTCCCCTTGAGTTTCGGGAGCATTCTTCCAGCCCATCTTCTAAGGCACGAAATTCCATTTGGGGCACTGCCAAATCTGTGATTTCCGGCCCCTATTGAGTTTCGTGAGTTTGGAAGTCATATGGTTCTTATCCACGCTCTTTCTTGTTTAATGTGGCTCTTTTTCATGGCAACCAGCTCCTGTTATATTAAAGCAATGTTCTCTCCGTGCTGACCAGGAATACAAATTAGAGTGAAAAAAATTGTTTCCCTTTATTTTCTGCATAACTTTTTTTTTTTTTTTACAGGAGGACATGTTCACCGAATTCTTAGTCTCCTTGTTTTATATAAGAACAAGCCTGTAATAAACAAACACACACACACACACACACACACACACACACACAAACATACACACAACACATATACACATGTGCATGTGTGTGTGTGGACTTGTGCTTTGATTTATTTTATTTTTAAGTGTATATTTGTACCCACATGCGCATGTACATACATATATAAGTGCAGATCTATTATTTATTTTCTAAATTAAATTTCTTTAACTGGTACATAAAAATATGGAAATTTACATATAAATGGGGCAACACAATTATGGGGAAAGGACTAGGGGATTAAACCCAGGGGCATTCTGCCTCCAGGCTACACCCTGGGTCTTTTTATTTATTTATTTATTTTTGGTAAGTGAATTTCATGTGCCTTGGGTTAAGCTACCCGAGGTTGTAAAACCATAGAATGCGTTAAAATCTTAGCAAAGGGTTTCACAATTCTGATGACCATGTTTTCGTGGTGTAGTGACATTACAAGAACGTACTATTATTTTTTATTTCAATCTGCCAAGAACTCACAGATTCTGTGTCTTGGCAAAGTAATTTTACTAAGTCCTTGCTCCTTTAAGAAAACAAAGATTCCTCACTTATGAAAAAGCTAAAGGATTTTTTTTAATAACAATGTATTCCCCTAATGTTTATTTTTACTGTTATATTATTAAATTAAAACAGTGCAAATTAAAACAGTGGCCGTAATGGATGTCTTTATTATGAGAGATTATTAAAAGTGGCGAGCCCGGCGTGGTGGCGCATGCTTGTAATTCCAGGACTTGGAAGGCTGAGACAAGAGGATCACAGGTTTAAGGCCTCAGTGACTTAAGGAGACCCAGTTTCAAAATAAAAAAATAAAATAGGGCTAGGGTTGCTGGGTGTGGTGGCACACGCTTGTAATCCCCGAGCTTGGGAGGTGGAGACAGGAGGATCGCGCAGGTTTAAGTCTTGCTGACTTAAGAGACCCTGTTTCCAAATTAAAAAAAGAAAAATAAAATAAAAAAAAATATATATATATATAATAGGTCTGGGAGTGTAGCCTGGAGAAGGGTTCCATCCCCAGTACAACCAAAAAAATAAAAATTAAAATAAAAAATAGGGCTAGGGGTATAGCTCATAGATAGGACACCCCTGGATTCAATCCTCACTACCACACACACACACACACACACACACACACACACACACACACACTTTTATTTCTTATCTAGAGGATAACTTGGCAACACATCCCAGAAGTATAAAAACATTATACATTCTAATGTAGAAATTCTAATTCTTTATTTATTTTTTTTATTTGTGTGCGTGTGGTACCAGGGATAGAACTCAGGGGCACTCTACCTCTGAGCTCCATTCTCAGCCAGGTTGTTTTATTTTTTTTTCTTCTTTATTTGGAAACAGGGTCTCGCTAAGTTGCAGAGGGCCTCACAAGTCACTGAGGCTGGCCTTGAACCTGCGATCCCCTTGCCTCAGCCCCCAAGTACTAGGATTACAAGCGTTTGCCACCACGCCCGGCTTTTAATTTTGATCTAAAGCAAATAAGTATATGTGCAAAGCTTTGGTCGCTAACAACATGTCAATCGCTAAGATTATTTAGAGTCACAGAACACAAGAAAGAACATACTGACCTAACAACAGTGCGTTCCCATTTTTGAAACATATTTATAAACCCACAGTGTAATACTGGTTGGCAAGAATATGGGTGGTTCTTATTTTATTTATTTATTTACGAATCTGGGAATGGAACCCAGGGGCATTCTACCTCTGAGCTACACCCCTTGCCCTATTTTTTATTCTTTATTATGAAACTGGGTCTCACTGAGTTGCAGAGGGCCTCACTAAATAGCTGAGGCTGGCTGTGAATCTGGAGCCTCCTGTCTCAGCGTTTCAAGTACTGGGATTGCAAGCCTATGCCACCACGCCAAGCACTATTAAATTTGTTTTATTATTTATTTACTTATTTATTTATTTATTTATTTATTTATTTATTTATTTATTTATTGCAGTACTGGGAATGGAACCCAGGAACATTCTATCTCCAAGCTACACCCCTAGCCCTATTTTTTAGCCTTTATTCTGAAAGAGAGTCTCAATAAGTTGCGTGGAGCCTCACTAAGTAGTATCTGAGGCTGGCTGGGAAATGCCAGTCCCAGCCTCCCGAATGCTGGGATTACAAGCGTGTGCCACTGTGCCTGGCTTATTTTTTTTTTTAATTTATCATAAATTTCCAAAGCCGGGCACGGTAGTGCACGCTTATAATCCCCGCGCTTGGGAAGCGGAGACAGGAGGATCGTGCAGGTTCGAAGCCAGTCGTGCTGGCTTAAGAAACCTGTTTCCAAATAAAAATATAAAACAATAGGTGTTTGGGAGTTTAGGCCGGAGGTAGAAGGGTTTCCAGGAACCCCAGTACCACCCCCCCAAAAAGAAATTTCCAAATATTTCTTCAACATCCCTAAAATATACGCACTTTTATATTTAAATACCTACACTGATAGTTTACTAAAGTTTTATTAATAGTTTTTGTATCTAATAGTTTTTGATAATGTTGTTTTAGTGTGTATATGCATAGGTGTATGTGGTTTTGTATGTATATGTATGTATGTATGTATGCATGTGTGTGTGTGTGTGTATGTATGCATATGTGTGTGTGTGTGTGTGTGTGTGTGTGTGTGTGTGTGTGTGTGTGTGTGTGTTCGGTCAGTTCCATGGGTTGAGATGCTTTCATTTTATTTCCCTGCTCTGGAACACTTTAAATAGCAGAGGAATTTTCTGTTTCTTGAAGCTTTGCAAGAAGAAGATTGAGATGAAAGGAACAAGATTCAGAGAGCTTGTTCTTTAGACCAGCACTGCCCATAAAAGCCATCTGGGCCCGACTACTTCTGGGAATGTTTCTCTTTGACAAATATCCCAGTTCCTTCAGTATTCTTGGCCTAATCGCCTATTTTTATTTTTATTTATTTATTTTTTGCCGTACTGGGGCATTCTACCTCCCAGCTACACCCCCGACCCTATTTCTTATGCGTTATTTTTGAAACAGGGTCTCGCCGAGTTGCAGAGGGCCTCACTAAGTAGCTGAGGCTGTGAGCGAACCGGGATCCTCCTGTCTCAGCCTCCCGAATGCTGGGATTACAAGCGTGCGCCGCCACGCTCGGCCCTAATCACCTATTTTTGAAACACCTATTGGAAAGGTATAGTTCCAAGTGTGTGTGGGGGGCAAAAGATGGAGGCCATATTGAAATGTACCAGGCCTAAGACGGCAACATCTGTCATCCTGCTTAAAAGATATTTTGATTCACAGATACACTTGAACGGCCTGAGACCTGCATATTCAAAGGTGAGTGGCAGCTATAAAGGGTACATACTATGCTTTAGTGTGACCTAGCACTGAATGTTATTTTGATACAGTCAATATGGTGAGGCTTGGGAATATACACCAATGGCAATTTATTGAGCAAATGAATTGATCAACTAGTTGATCCCCAAAAATGTGTAATATAAATTCTCATAGTATGCGAGTAAACTGGAGATGCCAAGTCAAATGGCTAGGGTTATCCTGAGCTAGTCACCTCCGGCTCAGTACTCAATTGGCTATATCATATATTCTGAAATTTGTTCTTTTTTTTTGGTGGGGGGTAAGTCCTGGGGAACACCTAGGGGCATTGTACCTCTGAGCTACACCTCCAGCCCTATTTTTTCTTCTTTATTTTGAATCAGGGTCTCGCTAAGTTGCGGAGGGCCTCACTAAAGTTGCTGAGGCTGGCTGCGAACCTGAGATCCTCCTGTCTCAGCCTCGCAATTACTGGGATTACAGAGGTGCACCCCCCACCCCCACCCCACACACACCCGGCTAAGCCGTTCTAACTCAGGGGACTCGCAAAATGTCAGATTTCTAAAGACATTTATTTCAGATTAATAGTACTATAACAATGTCCAAGCAAGTCAGAAGCCCAGATTTTGTGGCCAGAGCAAAGAGCATGGCCAAACTGAAGGCTAGTAGGTGCCGGGAAGCGCACTCCTACCACAGGTCAAAGACAGGTGCATAATAAATAGAATTCTCCTTTTTTTTTTTCACTCCAATGTGTCTCTTCTCTTCTTCCTCTGATTTTTTCAGAAGTTAAAATTTAATTCTATTCTTCTAGGTGACAGAAGTTAAATTCCAGGCAATATGGCTCCTTTATTCTTTTTTCTTTTCTTTTCTTTTTTTTTTTTTTTTGTGGTACTGGGGATGGAACCCAGGGACTTTTTACCTCCGGGTTACGCTCCCAGACCTATTTTATACTTTATTTGGAAACAGGGTCTCTTAAGCCAGCGCGGCTGGCTTCAAACCTGCGCGATCCTCCTGTCTCAGCCTCCCAAGCGCGGGGATTACAACTGTGCACCACCACACCCGGCATGGCTCCTTTATTCTGTGTCTTAGCCCTGGCTGCCTCCTGCTCGACTTTGACCCTGGCAGCATTCACATCGACCCTGTACACCCTGGAAGTACACATGGCACTAGATTGTTGCAGGTGGCTGGGTGCAGGGGCCCCAGGGCTGCTCACTGGGGATTGAACCCAGGGGCATTCAGAACTTCTTTCGTTCCACCTAGACACCTCTCCTGCTCTTGTGTCTCAGAAGGCAGAAGCTCTCTGTGAGCTTTCCCATGCCTAGCCCAGCTTCTGCTCAAGAAGTGGACAACCACCAGGCGCGGTGGGTGGCACGAGCCTATCATGTCTCAGCTCGGGAGGCTGAGACAGGAGGCTGCAGGTTTGAGATCAGCTTCAGGAATGGATCAAGACCCGGTTTCAAATAAAGATAAAATAAATTAGGCCTGGGGGGACGTGTAGCTATGAGATAGAGTGCCTCTGTGTTCAACCTCCAGTATCAAATAAAATTAAAAAATAAGTAAATAATAAAAAGAAAGATAAAGAATAAATTCTCCACTGTGTGTGTGTGTGTGTGTGTGTGTGTGTGTGTATTTTAATTCTTTATTTTGAAACAGGGTCTCACTGAGTTGCAGGGGGCTTCACTAAGTAGCTGAGGCTGTTCGCAAACTGTGATCCTCCTTTCTCAGCCTCCTGAATGCTGGGCTTACAGGTGTGTGCCTGGCTCCTAAATATATATATTTGCCTCCTAATATATATATATATATATATATATATATATATATATATATATATATATATAATTTGCCTTTTCTATTTATACCTGATAAAATTGATTCCCTTACACATGTGTCTGATGTCTGCTTTGAAAGATCAAAAAGTGTGGACTTGGCATTTCTTTCTCTTTTTTTTCTGCACAGTGACCTTTTATTCTGGAATAGAAAGCTGAAAATTCACTGGATGCTATTCATTCCTCAAATTGAGGCTAGGGTAACAGAGGAACTAAACTTTTACTTTTATTTTTTAATTTGAATTTCAGTAGCTACTTATGGTCAGGGGTAGTGTATTAGAGAACAGGATTTAAGTATTACCAAAATTAGTATTGCTAGAAATCCTCTTTTACCTCCAATGGCTTATGATTATTTATGTATGTAAAAACCAGGCGGTATTATTTTTTAAAAAATCCTAAGATGGAAATAATTTTAGTTTATATAAAAATTATATCAACACTATAGCCATATGAAATGGGTATAAAGCAAATAACGCCTTCACTTGTTAATTAGCGGGAGCCATCTGACCTAATAAGCAGGGGCTAAATTCACAATTAATTAAAGATTTCATGTTCACTCAGCCAAGACATGCCTCAAACCATCTTTTGTTCAGCTGGCCAGCAAGATACTTAGAGCCATATTTAGGACATCTTGCGACTCCAATCAACATATGCAAAATATCCCATTTCCCCAAAATGTTCTTTCATTTGTCAGAATAGGAATTCCGTTGTAAAAATAGAATTCTGCCAATTATCATCATGTTTGTTGCAGATGAATGTGACACAGTCATTTATACGTAACTCGATTATGGGCACTTAAGCAAATAGTTGTCTTTTTTGGGTATCAATCGGGCAGCATTGTCTCTCTGTTAGAGAAGCTTAAAAGGGCTAAGCAATTTTCCTAAGGTTATATAATATGTGGGAAGGGATTCTAATATAGGTACTCATATCTGTTCAATGAAAAGGCCCTGCTATCCAATACTAATACTACTGCTCTTACTTTTTACCGAGGGATAACATCTCAAGGTATCCACGTATCTTTTTCTGAGGGTACCACCGGAAGAAAGCCACAACCCCTTTCCAGGAACCAAAAGATCCTAGCGGGATGCTGGTGCGTAGAAGGGTCCAGGGCTGATGTCCCTTGACGTGGTGGTGGTGGATGGGAGTTAGAAAAGCTATGTAGCGGACAGGAATCTAAGTTATGCAAAAAAAGCTGACTTTCACTTTGGCTCCAGTTACCTCTGGGTTCGGTGAGAGCTAAGGACGCCCCCATCTGGGATGCCTGCTTCACCTGGTTTGCAAATCTGCCTGAAGTCTTGGAGCCCCAAAACTTGAAGCAGGCGTCCTTATTCCTCGGTTGCACACCAGGGTTCCCTGCAAACGCCGTAGCAGACAGGCTCGCTGTCTTTATTAGAGGTGACACTCTTGGCTCCCCTGGGTTTTCCAAGGAGGAAAACCTTTGCTTTTTCAGAAAGGCTACAGTTGCAAAGCCCGGGCGCACTTTGCAAGGTCCTTGCAAACTTTGCACCGAGGCCAGGTGGGCGCAAACTACAAGTCCCGGCATCCTCGGCTCCCTGCGCACAGGCGCACGGGGACCGCCCGGCCAGCCGGCCAGCCAGCCTGCGGAGACTCCCGGCTCGGCTCGCCGGCTGGGGCTGGGGGCTGCAGCCCGGGCGGACCCGGCCGGCGCCGAGGGCAGCCCAGGCGTTGCTCTGCGGTGCAGAAGATGCAGCGGCGGGTGTAGACGGAGGCGCCTGGGCCGGGAGCCGCTCGCGGGCCGGAGGGCTCCCCAGGCTCCGCAGTGCCGCCGCCGTCGCCCTGGAGGCTTGGGCGCGGGAGCCATGTAACCCTGCGGCGGGCTCCGGGCTGCTCCGACCTTCCCCAGCTCGCGGGCTAGCGCGGCAGCGGGGCCACGATGAAGAAGCAGTTCAATCGCATGCGCCAGCTGGCCAACCAGACGGTGGGCAGGTAGGTCACCCGCCTAGGGCCGCCCAGGGCGCGCCTGCCGGGCTGCATCCGCGGGGCAGCGCAGGTGATGGAGCCGCCCGGCCTCCCTCCCTCCCTCTGTGCGTCCCTGCAGGCGGGCTCTGCCCCTGCTGGCCCCTGTGGGCTTCGCTGGCAGGCGCGACCCCTCCTCTCTGAACTTCCCAGACCCCCCCCCCACCCCAAGCCCTTCTCTCTCGCCGCCTGCTGGTCTTGGGCTCCGGTTGCCAAGCGCAAAGTGTGACGCATCCTTTACCTGCGTCCCCAGCCGCCCCTTCACCTCCTCCTCCCTGCTTTTTACACCCCGGATTCCTCTCTCCCTTCGGCCGCCCAGCTTCCTGGAAACAGGTGTTTTCTCTGATGATGCTGGAGGTAGCCGAACCTTAGTCTCTCTGGAGATCCCTTCTCCTCCCCTCCGCGGAGTTTGGGGCTGCTGGAGGAGGGTAAGAGAGAAGGGAAAGTGCTAGAGGCCGGGGCGCCGCTGCTGTCGTTTTGGTGTTTCAGTGGAGAGAGGGAGGGAGGGAGGGAGGGAGGGAGAGAGGTTGAGAGGCAGGCTGCAGAAATGGAGGTCCACAGCTCCTTAGGAAGATGAGATAAGCCGAGCATCGCAGCCAGGTAGGGGAGGGGGACCGAGAGCCAGGCCCCAGGAAACAGCAAGACTCAGGCTCTCATTGCTGGGCAGAAAAAAATGGGCTACTTCCAGGCCAGTGTCTCCAGAAGTAGCTCTGCGGGGTGCCAGCATCTATTAAGGTTACATAAGGATCCTGGTGGTGCCGGTGGGTTGCTTCCAAAGCCAGACATTCTCCCTCAAGCCGGAATGTTGGGTAGAGGGGGTTGTTTCATGGTACTCGGGTTCCTGGGGAAGGATTTTCCCATCTGCCACTGCCATGGCAAAGGAATTTAGGTGTGCAATTCCAAAGCGATCCGCAAGCAAAGAACTCAGCCTTGGGTGCAATTCAAGTGTGAGTTCAACACCTGGAGGACTCTCCACCAGCCTTACCAGGAAACCAAATACCTTTCTCGGGTGGGAAGCGGGGCTTGAACTTGTACCTGCTTGTGTGGGGGTGTAGAGTAAGAGACCTAGAAACCCCCATCTGAGCATACTGCCCCAGTTGCAGTGGGCATTCGAGGGCAGGAACTCGGGTGGTGGCTTTTTAAAAATTTTGCCTCCCCAAACACATGTACATGAACATGAGGGGGAATTTATGAATAGCAGAGTCAGATTAGCCCAGATTTCTGGCACGGTGTTGCCACAAATATAGTCTCACGTGGACTGCCTGTGGTAGGTTGCTTGCTGAGATAGTGTTTTGTTGGTACCTCTTGTCAAGTGACTGACCGACTGTGAATTAATGTCTTGGCTTCTGCGTCACTCTTATAGGTTGGCATTCAGCCGCACATCAAACCAACCAAGAGATTTAGAATCTAAGTGTCTAGAGGGAGGTCCCTTCTCTCTGGTCTCTCTGAAACATGACTCTGCTCTTTGTTTTTACAGCACTTGGTGTGTTTGCTTGTGGTGTTAGGGATTGAACCCAAGGGTGTTCTACCTCCAAGCCATATCCCCAACCTTCTTTTCTTTTTTTTTTTTTTTTTTTTAATTTGGAAACAGAGTCTCGCTAAGTTGCTGAGGCTGCCCTTGATCTTGAGATCCTCCTTGTTTCAGCCTCTAAGTATTGGGATTAAAGGCGTGTGTCAGCATGCCTGGCTATAGGATTTGTTTTTAAGTGGTGAGAGTTTTGAGCCAGGGCCACAGAACCTTATTCTTCACCCACAATCATGGAAGGAATGAAAGAGGATAAGGGGAAATTGGATTTGGGAAAGCACATTCCTAGAAGTTCAAGCTCCTGGTGGCCTCGGGGCACTTTCTGGTTGTTCGTTGGGTCTCTGCCGGATGAATTCCATCTCTAGCCAATGACACCCATTGCATCATGTCCCTGGTAGAGCGAGAGCGATCCTGTATTTACATTGGTGAAATCCAGAGTGAACCTGGTTAAGCCAGCATCAGTTCATGGTGCCCTGGTACTTAAAAAATTGCCGTGATGCCTCATTGCACTTAGCACACCCCATTTTTCCAGTGACCTTTCAAAACCCCTTTCTCTCTCTCACCAGATTCATCACTTGCTCCAAGATGCCCAGCTCGTCTCCATCTATGGGCCTTTGTTTTTGCCGTTTTTTCCCCCTTCTCCTTCCTGGTTTCTCTCAGATACCTTCACCATTCACATCTTCGCTCAAAGACCATTGATATGATCTGGTCATCATTCTTAGAGCTATAATCTAAAGACTGACTATGTAACTTAGAGGAAAGAAGATTTATTTTCTTATGGTTTTAGGCTCAGTCCATGTGAGGCCGGGAAACGCGTATCTCAGGACATGGCGGCAGGAGGCGTGGCTAAAGAGAGCACATGGGCTGCACTCTTCATATCATGGTGGCCGGAAGCAAGAGAGAGCGGGAGGAACCCAATATCATCCCCAAGGATCTACCTCCAGCCTCACACTACCAGCCTGGGTCACCCACCCAATGGATTTATGCATTGCTGGAATTCCAGTCATCATGATTCAATTTTATCAGCCCCAAGCATTAATAAATAAGTTTTGTAGGGGACATTTCATATCTAATTATAACAATCAAGAAGTCTTCCCTCCCCAGTTACTGGCTAAACCATCAATTAATTAATTAATTTATTTATTTGGTACTGGAGATTGAACCCCAGGGGTGGGATGGGGGGGATTCTACCTCTGAGCTATCCCCCCAGCTCTTAAATTTTTTATTTTGGAACAGGGTCTTGTTAAGGCTGTGAAAGCTGACTTCCGACCTGTGATCCTTCTGTTTCAGCCTCCCAAGTACTGGGATTGCAGGCCTATGCCAGTGCGCCTGGTTCATTCTTTTCATTTTTGAATAGCACTTATCACTATCTGAAGAGGGCTCGTGTGTTTTTTATTTATTTTATTTTTTACTTTCTTGCCGGTCTGCCTCCTACAGAATGTCTTGATCACCTGCGCATGCCCAGTGCATATGGCGCAAGGCCTTGTAGACATTTAGCCCTCAATCAGTGTTTATTGTTGAGATTAAAACCGTTTACTCTTGCTCCATGAGAATCAATGGAAGAAGCAGCATTCTTTTGTTCTGTTGAGAATGTTGTGAGTCATAGTCCTATGTGTATGAGAGTAGAAAAGCCAGGATTTACATCTGGGTTTTTTTTTTTTTTTTCTTTCTTCTTTCCTTCCTTCCTTTCTTTCGTGTTTTTTATTTGTGGCACTGGGGGCTGAGCCCAGGAGAATTCTATCTCTGAGCCAGAATAGCTACTCATAGCCCTACTTTATTTTTGTTTTGTTTTGTTTTGAAACAGGGTCTCTCTAAATTGCAGAGGGTCTCACTAAATTACTAAGCCTGGTCCTCCCGTCTCAGCTTCCCAACTCCTGGGATCGCAGGCATGTGCTACCACACCCAGCCACATCTTAATTTCTTAACTAAGTAGAAACGCACAGATTGGGAGTTTGAACTTTAGGTGTGGAATTTTAAGGCACTTTGTAGAGCTGCCTTTGCAAGCCAGTTGATTCTTGTGCTTGTGTGATTTTGAAGCGTTGGCCCCCCTCTCTCTGGGGGAAGACGCCGACAGTCGTCCTTCCTGGTAACTTTTCTCTTCAGCTCGCCTTTTGGGTTTAACACTGCTGGGGATTGGCCTAGGTCACTTGAAGAATGTAGGGCTGCCCTACTTAAACGCAGTTTATTGAGTTCCTAGTACTTGCCCTGGAAACGCTCCTATCCAAGGAGCAGAGAGGATTCCAAGGATGAAAGGCGTTGACAAGACCCATCGTTTTCAACTGGGTAGCCATTTCCTCTCTTCCACAACCCGCTTCTTCAGTCTCAGCATGAATTCCTTTGGTGCTGACCACTTTCCTATCTTCAAGCCATCCATCACTTCAATAAATCCCTTGGGACGTTCTTCCTGGCCATCGGGTGGCTGATGGTTGGGATCTCAGTCGTTGCAGAGGGGCAGATTGGGTTTGCTGCTTTCTCATCTTGAGCCTCTCTCTTGGCACATTGGTTTCCTCGTCTGCAAAAGGGGAATACGAAGGCTTGCACTGTGGCAACGTGGCAATGGTTGGGATAAGGGTGAGGGGTTTGCTCTGCAGAGCGCTCCGATGAAGAAATGCCCACTAAAGGATCTTTGGGCAAGCGTTCCAAGGATGATCGGATGATGTGCCCAATTGCGTGCCCATGTTCATTCACCCACTAAGTATTTATTAAATGCCTGCCGGGCGCTGCTCTGGTTCATGGACAGTTTGGGGCGCAGAAACAAGATACCTACCTTCCTGGAACCCACATTCTGAAGGCACGCTCTGGTTATAATGGCTCGATTATGTCGTGATTTTGATCCTTTTTATCCATGCATCCTCACTAGACTTTAAGGTTCTGAGGGGTAGGGCCAACTGCTCAAATACATGTCCTACAGTAGTTACTCTGAAATTTCTTGACAACTCAATTAGCAACAGATCCATGTGTTATCATTAGGAAGATGGTAGAAAGTAGTCAAGGATGGGAAAATCTCGTAGGATATTTTACGCCTTCATTATTATTATTATTATTATTATTATTAGTAATATTGCTATTGCTGTTGCTATTATTGTGGTATTGGGGATTGAAACCAGTGGCATTCTACCTCTGAGCTATATTTATACATTATTGTATTTTATATTTTTATTGGTACAGTGAAATTATACATTATAGTCAGGTTCAAAGGGACACAAATATACATGCACACATCACGTAGAATATTTCCCTCCCTCTACACACCCCCGTTCCCCTTTACTTTTTCATTTTGAAAACAGCATCGCGCTAAATTGCTGAGGGCCTTGCTATGTTGCTGAGGTTGGCCTCGAACCCTTCAATCCTTCTGTCTAAGCCTCCCAACTTCTAGGATTGTAAGCGTGTGCTACCATGCCCAGCTACATGTTCATTTCTTGACTAAGCAGAAGCACACAGGATCGGGGGTTTGGCTTTAGGGGTGGAATTTTTTTTTTTTTTTTTTTTTTTTTTTTTTTTTTTGGTGGTACTGGGGTTCCTGGAAGCCCTTCTACGTCCGGCTACACTCCCAGACCCATTTTTATTTGGAAACAGGGTCTCCTAAGCCAGCGCGGACGGCTGGCTTCGAACCTGCACGATCCTCCTGTCTCTGCCTCCCAAGCCCGGGGATTACAAGCGTGCACCACCACGCCTGGCTAGGCGTGGAATTTTGAAGCACTCTGGAGAGTTGCTTTCGCAAGCCAGTCGATCCTTGCACTTGTGTGATTTTGAAGTGGTAGCCGACTTCTCTCCGAGAGATGACGCTGAGAATCCTTCTTCCTGGTAGGACTGCCATTTAAGAGACAGGCCGCCCAGCAATGACTTGCTGGTCTATAGTAATTAGTCAGAAATCCCTCCCAAGTACTGGGATTATAGTGTGCGCCCCCGTGCCAGGCTAACAGCATTCCTTTTTAGTTTTGTGATAGGAATAGCTGTTCCGAGGAGTCAGGGGCAGTTGTATGTAGTACTGGTTCAGGGAAGGTCTCGTCCATGCCTGAAACCTGCCACCATTTTTTACCCCTACCAGGACCTCATGGTCAGAGGGCTCTTGGAAATTGCAGAGGAACCTGTCCGTCCAGTGGTCCATTGTTATTTTCCTTTTCTGCTTGCCCATCCAATCTGCCAAAACCTGTTCATCTCCTCAATGGACAGGGCTTCTTCAGAAACAGATTCCAGCAGCTACTGCCCAGTGCTGGCTCCAGGCGGGGTGTGTGTTCATGTGTGCAAATGGGTGACGTTCAAGGTGTCCAGCATGGGCCAGCAGCTGTGGAATCCTGGGAAGGAGCGTGGCTGGTTGGATTGAGCCGGGTTGGGCTGTGTGGTTGGTTGTAGAGGCTGTAATTTGGCGGGTGCAAGGCCACAGTTTCGTCTCTAGAACCCCGTTTTCTGTTCCTCGATCGTTCTGTGTGTGAGAGCAAACAGAACAAGCCTGGTTTCTGGAGCACTGCTTCCCTGCAGCTTTCAGAATTCAACTGCAGCAGCCGCGCAAGGTGGCACACGATTTTAATGCCAGTATTTGGGAGGCAGAGGCAGGAGGATTGCAGGTTCGCTGCCAGGTTCTGCTCCTTAGAGACCCTGTTTCAAAATTAGTAATAATAATAATAATAATAATAATAGTAATAATAAATGAGCTCGGGTGTAAGCTTGGAGGTAGAATGCCCTTGGGTTCAATCTCCAGTTCTGCAAAAAAACTAAATTAAAAAAAAAATCAACTACAGCCCAGTAATCAAATCAGGCTGTTTTCTCCAGCTAAATGCTGAAGTTTGCAGCAGCCTCTTGGATCCCTGATGCTTTAGGCAGTTCCCTGCCCAGGCCGCAGCCAGTGAGGCATCTTTCCCTTGAAGCTGCTGCCCTTCAGCAAGCCTCTAAGATCCAAGGCTCAATCAATAGGACACGAGGGAGAAGTCAGAATCAAGTCCAAATTGGTCATCGGCCTCTCGGTTTCCCCGACTGAGATTTGGACGTGTTAAACCCACACGGGCCCTGCTACAGAGCTGTCCAGACCCACAGCTGTCTCCCAGAATTCCTCACTGGAGTTGGGAAGCAGGGGCCTCAGCCCTGCTGGGGTGTGTGCAGAGGAGATGTAGCAGAGGGTGCTAGCCCCCTGGGCCCAGGCTGGCTGCTCTGCAGGGAACAACTGTGCTGGTTTGCTCCTTAAGATGCAATTCTGCAGGTGGTACCCTCCCTGGCCTGCTTTCAGCAGCAGCCAGGTTCTGCAAATACCTTGCAGACACTTGCAGAATCCGGTACCCAGACCTGCAAGTCATTGCTGGACGGCCTGCCTCTTAGACAGTTCCGGCCCATCTTGTCTCCACCCCGGGAATTCATCAGCATCAATTAATACTTTTCTTTTTTATCATGGGTGATAAACACCTTTTTTTTTTTTCTTTTTATCTTGAGGAAAAGTAAATCAGTCGCCCCGCGAATCAAACAGTAGTTCGTGGTTGTTCATGTCAGAGAGGATTGGTAAGCATCCCTTGTATTAGTAATCCAGGGCAGATTATTTTCAACGCTCTTTCAGTGAGAACCGTAATAGTAAAATTGTGCTTCAGCTGAGCCTTAAGGTGCTAGAAGGTCCAAAGATGGTGAGATTGGGGAGAGCGAGAGGGAGAGTCGGGGTTACCCCTTGGGGCACAGGAACCTGGAGCCCCGCTGCTTGGGGGGAGTTGCGGCTGTCTAGCAATTTAAAAACTCTCTTCTCTGTCCAGGAAGCAGATGTTTTTTTGCTTTCAGTTTCCAACTTTAGGGCATATTTTTAGAATAAATGTTTATTTTCCCACAGAATTCAATTTACTTTTTTTAACTTTCTTTTGGGTTATGTAAGTCATATTTGTTGATTGCAGAAAAATCATGAAGTTGTGGATGGGCAAAAAAAAAAAAAAAAAGAAAGAAAGAAAGAAAAAGAAAAAAGAGGCAGAAAAGTCACCAATAATCTCATGGCTAGATCCTGCAGTTAAGGTAGCCTTCTAGGTTTTTAATGGGTATGGATATGTTCATGTGTTGCTTAACTAATGGGATACCATTTGGAGATTTCCTGGTGTTCTGAGCAGAATGTACTTAAACTAAGATGACTATAGCCGGGCGTGGTGGCGCACGCTTGTAATCCCCGCGCTTGGGGGGCCGAGACCGAAGGATCGCGCAGGTTCGAAGCCAGCCTCGGTTACTTAGTGAGGCTCTCAGCAACTTAGTGAGACCCTGTGGGTTAGTCCTTATCCTGAGGCCCCCAGCGTTGGGTGGACGATACCCAGCACCAGTAGGGGCTGCTCCTTGGCTTGGTCAACAGGACTCACCTACATCACCTAAGAATCTTCTGTGCCTTGACCACAGCGACTCCTCAGTGGCCCCCTTGAGAAGGAAAGCTGGTCAGGATTTCTTGTCCGTGCTCACTTGTTTATATTCTCTTTTAGTATTTCCTTCAATGCAGGTGGGGGAAATCGACCTCTTTGCCATATGGAATACCAGGAGAATTCTTCATCTGGGAAGAGAGTATGCTTATTCAAGTCTGTTGATGAGCCTGTAAAAGTTCTTTGTGTCCATGTAGCTGCCGTAGGATTTGGCTTTCATTTTTATATCCTACGTCCTTGTTGATACGGAAGCTTCGGTGCTTAGAATCCTCTTTCTTTCTTTCTTTCTTTCTTTCTTTCTTTCTTTCTTTCTGGTGGTACTGGGGTTCCTGGAAGCCCTTCTACCTCCGGGCTACACTCCCAGACCTATTTTATATTTTTGCAACAGGGTCTCTTACGCCAGCGCGGCTGGCTTCGAACCTGCGCGATCCTCCTGTCTCCGCCTCCCAAGCGCGGGGATGACAAGCGTGCGCCATCGCGCCCGGGAGACTCATTTCTTATATTTTGACTTTTCATTGTTAGAACATAGGGAAAGTGATTGATTTCTAGATCATTATCTCAGCTGCATTTGTAAACTATCTTACTACCTTTTTACTTAAAAAAACGGACTCTGTGGGATTTCTCGTAGACAATCGTGTCCTTGGCAAATTAGACTCTTACATCTTCCTCTGTAGCGTTTATGCTTATTTTCTTGTCTGATTGCATTGTCTAGGACTCGTAGACAGCGGGCAACTATTGCGATACTACCTGGGCACCTAGGTCTCCTTGTTAACCTCACTAAAAAGGCATGGTGGTTGGTTTGAAAACTTTATATTTTTTTGTAATAGCGTTTTCTGTTGCATCATTTTGGCATATGACATGGATTATTATTTTACCTTGAATTTTTTTTTGTACCCAGTGAAGTTTTATTTGTTATTTTGCCAATAACCAGTACAATCTAGTGTGCTTTCCTTCCTTTAAATATTCACTCAGTGATCGGTTCCCTTAGTACTTTGTTGAGCACTTATGGAGTCCTCCCTACGAGTCCTACCATTGATGGAGTCCTCCCTACGAGTCCTACCATTGATGGAGTCCTCCCTACGAGTCCTACCATTGATGGAGTCCTCCCTACGAGTCCTACCATGTGTTTTAAGTCCTCCAACCGTGAGATTTTCTAATATTGAATTTCTCAGTCTCCATACCTTCAGCTTCAACAAATCTGACTCTGGTCTGTTAATTTTTTTTCTATAGGGGCAGATTTAATTTATTATTTTACTTAGCATTTTGACATTCAATAAACATTTGTGTTTTTCCTTTCGTTATACACGCCACTCTTTTTCTGTTTCTTTTTCGGTACTGGTGATCGAACCCAAGGGTGGTTCTACCTCTCAACCATATTCCCAGCATGTTTTTATTTTTTTACTTTTTATTTTGAAACAGGGTCTTGTTGCTAAGTTGCTGAGGGTCCTGCTAAGTTGCCAAGGCTGGCCTCAAACCTGTGATCCTCCTGGCTCAGCCTCTCAAGCACTGGGATTCCAGGTGTGCGCCACCACACCAGACACCAGACTGGCTTGCTCATTCTTTGAAGGTCCAGATTTTTTTTTTTTTTTTTTTTTTTGGAATGTAGTTCTTTGGCAGTTTTTCAAATTTCTCCAGCGGTCTCCTCTCTTTTTTGGGTTTCCTCTCTTTTCTTGAGCCACTTCGAATAACATTTTTGCAGAGCACCCTCCACTTAATTACACTTCTGAAGTTTCTAAAAAGTGTGATGGAATCTCATTGACTAGACAGTGGTGTTTCTAATGTCATTCCCAACAGTTGAACATTGCATTTCTCTCTTTATTTCCTTCTAAGTAGCTTTGCCTGAGAGAATCCTCACGCCTCTGAAATCGGCTCCTGGGTTTAATCTATTCTTGTTTGGATTTCTTTCTCATTATATCCTTTTTTTAACCCGCTAGGGATTTAACCCAGCAGCGCTCTGCCTCTAACTTCAGCCCTTTTTTTAAAATTTATTTTTAAAATTTGGTTTGAAACAAGATTTTGCTAGGTTACCGAGACTGGTCTCATGCCTGTAATCCTCCTGTCTCAGCCTCCAAAGTACTGGGATTACAGGCATGCACCACTGTGCCCGGTTTCTCCTTAGCTGTCAATCAGTAGAGTTTTTATGTTTTTCGTAATAAACTCTGCTTCTCTCTCTCTCTCTTTCTTTCTTCCTTTCCTTCCTTCTTTCTTTCATTCATTCATTTATTTTGGTGCTGGGAATTGAACCCATGGGCATTCTACCACAGTGCTCACCCCCTTTCCATCCTTTTTCATTTTTTATTTTAAAACAAGGCCTCACCACGTTGCTGAGGCTGGCCTTCATCCTGCGATCTTCCTGTCTCAGCCTCCCAAGTGTTGGGCTGACAGACACGCACCCTCGCGTGGAGTTGAACCTGCTGTTTACTGCTCACCATCCTCGTGGGCTCATTTTGCCCTGTTCCCAGTCTCCCCTGTCTTGTGTCAGGATAGGTGAGCCTCTTCTTGCTTCACACAAGCGCCACAGGATCCCGGCGGCTTAACAGAGCAAAAGCTTGTTTTAGGCGCAAGCAAAATGTGCCAGGAGTCCGGGGGACTCCCACGGGTAGCTCTCCTTGACGTGGGACTTGGTAGTCTAGCCTGTATCCCTCTTCCCCTCCTCCTCGGCACAGCTGAAGGTGAGCACATACTATAGCAGTGGCTGGCTGCCTCTCCAGTGCCCTGCCATGGAATCCACAGAAGTAACAACTCTGCACATCCCGCTGGCCGGAGCTCGCAGCAGCGCCCCCCTGGGCGTGACTGCAGACTTGCCCTCACAGCTGAGTCCCTAGTGCAATCTCCCCAGCTCTCCTGCGCTCCCTGTGGCCCTGCCCTCTCTCCTCCAGGTCCAGGCAAGAGAAGGTCAGCTCATCACTCTGCAAGAGATGATTACAATGTCCATCCGCGTCCACAGGCAAGATCAGACCCCTCAACGCGAGCACCGTTAGAAAAACAAAACGTTTCTTTCTCTCTGGTCTTCCTGGTCTTCACTGTCTCTTGTGTCAACATGAATTACATATATAACACACACACACACACACACACACACACACACACACACACACTATATATATATATATATATATATATATGTATATATATATATATATATTTATTTTTTTATTTTTTTTTTTTTTTTTGCGCATCTGGGGATGGAACCCAGGGGCATTCGGCCTCCGAGCTATACCCCTTGCCTTATTTTTTATTCTTTATTTTGAAACCGGGTCTCACTAAGTTGCGGAGAGCCTCACTAAGTAGCTGAGGCTGTCCGCGAACCGCGATCCTCCAGTCTCAGCCTCCCAAATGCTGGGATTACAAACGTGCACCACCACGCCCGGCTTATATATATATATATATATATATATATATATATATATATATATATATATATATATGTATGTATATTTAAATGTTCTTCTTAAACTGGTGTGGTGATGCCCGCCTGTGATCCCAGTACTCAAGAGGCTGAAATAGAAGGATCGCAGGTCTGAGGCCAGCCTCAGCCACTTGGCAAGATCCTCAAGCATCTTAGCAAAACCCTGTTTTAAAATAAATATAAAAGCCAGGCATAGTGGTGCATGTTTGTCATCCCGACATTTGGGAGACTGAGACAGGAAGATAGCAGGTTCGCGGACAGCCTCAGCTACTTAGTGAGGCCCTTTGCAGCTCGGTCTCAGTGAGCCCCTGTTTCCAAAAGAAGAATAAAAAATAGGGCTGGGGGTGTAGCTCAGAGGTAGAATGACCCTGGATTTCATCCCCGGCACAGCAAAATAATAAAAAAAAATAAATATAAATAAATAAATAAGAGTAAATATAAAAAGCTCTGGGGATGTAGCTCAGAGGTAGAATGACCCTGGGCTAAATCCCCAACACACACACACACACACACACACACACACACACACACACACACACACTCATTCTTTCTCCTTCTTTCTCTCTCCCCCTTTTTCTTTCTCCCTCTTCCTCTAATGGGGAGAATAAAAAAAGAGAACTGAAATTCTCTTTCTACCATACTGAAATGAGACCTACTATAAGGAGTTAAGTAAGAATAAGCCAGGCACAATGGCTCATGCCTGTAATCCTAGTATTTGGGAGGCTGAGATAGGAAGATCATAAATTCAAGGCCAGCCTCAGCAACTTAAACCCTCAGCAACTTAGCAAGACGCTGTTTCAAAATACTAAAAGAAATCGGGCTGGGAGTTTGGCCCAGAGATCGAATGCCCCTGAGTTTAATCCCCAGTATCACTCGTACACATACATACACATACAACAAGTGTATTTTCCTTGTAATACCCTTAGTATAATTCCTATTTATGATAAACGCTCAAATAAATTAAGGTGATCACCACTGTCTCTGGTTGTGCTGAAGGTTTCTTTGACAGAAAGCATTTATTTTGACTATATATTTATATATATTTTTTGACCATATATCTATGACCATATATATTTTGACTATTATATATGGCCATATATATAACCATATATATAAAATGGTCAAAATAAATGCTTCCTGAATATTCTTAGTTTCTATATATTATATATATTACTAATATATATTATATTCTTAATATATATATTCCTGAGTATGTATATGTGTATATGTGTGTGTGTGTTATAATTTGGGGGTAAACACAGGGCATATATTCCTGAGTACCCCAAGATTACAACTTGAAATTGTTACCCGTTTGCCTTCTTTGCCCCAATCAAACTCAAGCCCTGCGGGCGTGGTGGCGCACGCTTGTAATCCCAGCACTCGAGAGGCTGAGACAGGTGGATCTTGGTTCGTGGCCAGCCTCAGCTACTTAGGCCCTTGGCAACTCAGTGAGACCCTGTTTCAAAATAAAAAATAAAAAACAGCACTGGGGGGGTAGCTTGGTGGTAGAATGCCCCTGAGTTCCATCCCTAGCACTGTACAAATAAACAAATAGAAAAATAACTCAAGTCCTTTCTAATAGCCAAGAGCATGACTGGATTAGTGGTATCAGAACCAGCACTAGCCTTATTCAGGGCCTGTGAGACTGATCAGCGTGTTGCTCTGGTTAATAGTCTAGGGTAAGAACCTGACTTAATCTCACAGATGCACAGCTCTGGCTGGTGGCGGCAGGGCTGTCCTTCCAGGCTGCCCTGGGCTCCGGGCCTCACGTTCCTCTCTGATGGCAGAGACAGAGCATGAAGATGAGGTGACCGTCACTCAGATGTCCAGTCTTGCTCTTGGAAGTGACAGTTGCCGCTTCTGGCTTTTAACATGTCTCATTGGCCAAAGCCAATCAGCCAGACACACCGGACTTCAGCAGGAGCCAAGGACAGTCTTGCAGCAGGCTCGTAAGGAGGATGGCCACCCTCTGTGTCACCGGCTGCAAGAGCTGGGCCTTAAGCTGGGTGTGGTGGCGCATGCTTATAACCCTAGTACTTGGGAGGCTGAGATGGGAGGATTGCAGGTTCGAGACCAGCCTCAGCTACTTAGTGAGGTTCCCTCTGCAACTTAGTGAGACCCTGTTTCAAAATAAAGAATAAAGGAAGCCGGGCGTGGTGGCGCACTCTTGTAATCCCAGCATTCGGGAGGCTAAGACTGGAGGATCACGGTTGGCGGACAGCCTCAGCTACATAGTGAGGCCTTCCTTAACTTAGTGAGACCCTGTTTCAAAATAAAATAAAGAATAAAAGACAGGGCAGGGGGTGTAGCTAGGAGGTCGAATGCCCCTGGGTTTCATCCCCAGACCCGCAGGGGGAAAAAAAAAAAAAAAGAATAAAGGCCGGGCGTGGTGGCGCACTCTTGTAATCCTAGCGCTGGGGAGGCTGAGACAGGAGGATCGCACAGGTTCGAAGCCAGCCTCAGCTACTTAGTGAGGCTCGCAGCAACTTAGTGAGACCGTTTCCAAATAAAATATAAAATAGGTCTGGGAGTATAGCCCGGAGGTAGAAAAGCGCCAGGGTTCCACCCTAGTACCACACGCAAATAAAATAAAATAAAGAATAAAAGATAGGACTGGAAGTGTAGCTCAGAGGTAGAATACCCCGGGGTTCAATCCCAATACCCCAGAAAAGAAAAAAAAAGCTGGGCCTTTTGCCTTATGGGTTTTAGTGTGCCCTACGCATTGCAACATCTGGATGCATCGGGGGACGTTTATACATCACAGACGGAGAAGTGGAGGCTCACAGAAGCAGAAGCAAATTTGAATTGTCTCCTAAGTAGGTCAGGGGCCGGCAAAGGCCTCCCCCTGCGCCCCTCACCCAAGCAAGGTTGTCTCTGGTGCCGCAGGGCCCCTCAAGTTACTTCAGTTTGGGTGATTTTAGAGATGCTAATTAACTGCTTTCGACTCAAATAAAAATAAAAGTGTCACATTCGCTTAGGATAATGGAGTATCTCATATGTGGCCTCGACCACAAAGAACATAAAATAAAAATTTCTGCCAATAGAATATTCTGTGCTTTATTTCTGACTTGCAGTTTCAGCAGAAACGGTAAGAAAGTGCCCTTTGAAGGTTCTTTCTTTCTTTCATTTTATTTTTTAAAATAAAACCCAGGGGTGTTCTACCTCCGAGCTACATCCCCAGCCCTATTTTTTTTTTTATTCTTTTTTTTTTTTGAAACCGGATCGCACTAAGTTGCAGAAGGCCCCGAGAAGTAGCTGAGTCTGGCTGTGAACGTGTGATCCTCCTGTTTCAACCTCCCAAGTATTGAAATTATAAGTGAGGTACACCACCATGCCCACCGGCTGTTTTTTTCTTCTTTCTTTGTTGAATGAAGGTCATTTCCATATCTGCAAAAGCTCCTTCAGACTCCTCCTAGATATATTAGCCAAACAGGGACCTGCAAGTCTATAGTCGAGAAAAGTAATGGCCAGCGTTCTGACCTCAAAGAATCTCAAGCACACATGTCTCTGCAGACAGTGCGTGTGCACCCTGTTTTCGTAGGTTCTGTGTGTTAAGTATGTCCTGAGATGAGTGTATGGGGTACTTCACAGAGCTCTTTCTTGCAGGCAAGCGAAGAGTAGAGGCTCCTGTTTTCCCTCATTTTCTGCAGTGGTTTCTTGGAGGCCGGGGCTACTGCTGGCGCGGTTGGCGAGGGAGGTCACTGGGGTTGGCTTCTCAGTCTGTTGGCTCCAACATCAGGGGAAAGGCCGGGACAATTGAACGTCCAATATTAACAGAATGAGTGGGTAAAGTCCGGTACCTTGGCACAACCAGTACTATTCTAGTGCTTTGCTAACATTTTAGACAAAAAAGTTTAAGGGTGTGGAAAATGATTTAAGATCAGGATACAGGATATCGCCGAGCATTAAGAATTGAGATGGGCTAGTATTAAAACAGGCTGTGCAGAAAAGACTGGAAGGGAATCAGGAAACCCTGGGAGGTAAGCCCGTGGTGTTTCTCTCTGGAGGACCAAAATCAATTAACAGTAAGAAAATAGGGCTGGGGATGTAGCTCAGAGGGAGAATGCCCTATCATCTCAAAAACCACGAGTAACTTGCTTTCTGCTGCTCGTACTTGAACTTCTAAATTCTCAAAAATAAGACTTGCAGAGTCTTTAAAATAATTGTAATGTATTTAAAAAAAAGAGAAAGAAAGTAAAAGAAAAGCTCCCAGGCTCAAAACAAAGTAGACAACTTCAGTCAGAATTTCTTATAATACTCTTTTAACTTTTTTAACTTTTGGGGTAAAGACAAGTGTGTTTGAAGTTCTCTTGAGCCTTGGTTTCAAACAAGGGAAACCTCTTATCTTTAAGTCTCTGGAAAGGATATGATATCATATCTCATATTTATTTATTTACTTACTTATCTATTTGTGGTACTAGGGATTGAACCCAGGGACATTCTACCTACAAGCTATACCCCCCAGCCCTATTTTTAATTTTTATTTTGAAACAGGGTCTCGCTAGGTTGATGAGAGTCTCACTACTTGCTGAGGCTGTCCTTGAACCTGCAATCCTCCTGTCTCAGCCTCCCAAGTACAGGGATTATAGGCATGTGCCACCATGACTGGCATTCAAATGTCATTTTATAGGTCTCTTAAGCCAGCGCAGTTGGCTTCGAAACTGCGCGGATCCTCCTGTCTCCGCCTCCCAAGTGCAGGGATTACAAGCGTGCGCCACCACACCCAGCTCAAAGTATATTTTTTAAAATATACTTTTTTCTGTTAAAAAAAAGAACCAGGGCTTACTATGTTGCTGAAGCTGGCCTCAAACCAAAAAAGAACTTTATTTTAGATGACGGGGCATTCAGTAGTGTTTTGGTCAATGTTCTCAGTTTATAACCCTCAGTACTTGGGAGGCTACGACAGGAGGATCCCAGGTTCAAAGCCAGCCTCGGCAACTTAACAAGGCCTTCAGCAACCCAGTGAGACCCTGTTACCAAGTAAGAAAAAAAATTGGGCTGGAGATATAGCTTGGAGGTAGAATGCCTGTGTATTCAACCCCCTTATATATATATAAAAAAAACCAAAATCAAAAACAACAATAACAATGACAAGCAAAACCAAAAGAAAAAAACAACAACCCCCCCAAAAAAACTTACCATACAACTTTAAGGAAGGAAGATTTCTTTGCTCATGGTTTTTGAAGATTTGGGATTCTTGTGAGGCTGTGGTCTTTGGAAGCAGAGAGAGAGAAAGAGAGAGAGATTGGGAACAAGGGCTCTGCTCTCACGTCATGGGGGCTAGGATAGAGAGAAAAAGCATGGTGAACAAGAGGATTCAAAGACAGAGGCACTCTAAGTGTCTAAGGCCACACCCGCGGTGAACCACCTCCTCGAGCTATACCTTACTTGCCTAGATTGACACTCAGTAAATTCATTATAATAAGTTTATCTCCTGATGAGCTTATAACCCTTGTTACTCAATTACATCAACCCTGGACCTTGACACATGAGCTCTTCAGGGGACATTCTTATGTAACCATAACAAATAACAGACAGAGTCTAGGAACCTTGACACCTTGTTATCTTTCTATCTAATCACCCCCCATCGGTGTCTGACCCTTCTCAGGTTCTTTCAGGGTCAAAATACAGTGGCTTGCAGCACATAAGTTGATTTGCTAAGGGAGACAGGAGCATCACAGTGGTCCCAGTGTTAGAATAAGAGTCTTTTTCTGTGTAGTTGAAGCCAATCTGTGTCACCTCTACCCTTGACCTTTATGTGGTTGGCTGATTGGCTCAGGCCTGTATCTTAGATTTCTCACTGGCAGAGTAGGTAGGATTATGGCAACTGGCTTAGATCCATCATCCACTTCTCAAGTCAAGAGACCATGGCAAGCCGGGCGTGGTGGCACACCCACGCTTGTAATCCCCCGCGCTTGGGAGGCTGAGACAGGAGGATCGCGCAGGTTTGAAGCCAGCCTCGGCTGGTTTAAGAGACCCTGTTTTCAAATAAAATATAAAATAGGTCTGGGAGTGTAGCCTGGAGTTAGAAGGCCCTGGGTTCCATCCACAGTACCACCAGAGAGAGAGAGAGAGAGAGAGAGAGAGAGAGAGAGAGAGAGAGAGAGAGAGAGAGAGAGAGAGGCGCACCATGGCAGAAGGATGGTACCT